>NC_048298.1:37090111-37186031 GCF_013100865.1 Trachemys scripta elegans | reverse complement strand
ACGAAGTGGGTATTCACCCACGAAAGCTCCTGCTCCAATATGTCTGTTTGTCTATAAGGTGCCACAGGACTCTTTGCTGCTGTAGTATCAAGGCATTCAGCACCGCCCAGACAGCATTCATAATTTCACAGGGTGATGTAAAAAGGGGTGTTTTAAAGTGTCAGTAACAAGTAATTTTATCCAAAAATTTATAGCTGAAAGAAACAAGAACGGGTAGAGGCCAGATCTTAATAACTGTCTCTCTTTGTGCCAATCCAATGATGCAATAGCTTCTCCTCCCTCACCACACTGTTTGTTTCAGTCACATGATGTTTTTAAGTGCCTTGTGGGGCACCAGGGTTAAAGACAAGTAAAATAGTCACAATTATTAATTATGACTATTTTAATAATAAAGAAAAAGAAAAGAGGAAAACCCACAAGCACGTAGTAACCAATGGCTATTTCAGTTGCAATCACTTCTGTATAATTCTTTGCAGAGTGCTTTCATCCTTCATTTACGTAAATGAAAACCAAAATAAGCTACTCAGTAGTGAGTCCTTTTTTAATATAGCATGGATAACAAAAAGTTTGTAGATGGACAAGGGAATTTCATTTAAGGATTGATGACTCCTGTTTGGTTCATCATGTGTAACGTAAACAGTTTATAAATAGGCAGAGATAAATGATTAAATAGCAACGTTTCTTATAAACCCATCAACTGACTTTAAGAAGTGATCTTTAGACTGGGAAATTAGTGAGTACTAAGAATCTTAAATTCAAATTAAATCCCACTTTGTCTCTGTTCACCAAACTTAGCTCATGTCTCCCCTCTGGAGTACACTGTCCAAACAATTCAGTGCTGAACAGGAGAACTTAATATCTTAAATTACAACAGCATTTCATTATCCCATTAAAATTAATACAGTTTAAGTCAAATCGCTTGGCAAAAATCGATTTTGCAAAGATCATGTCACCTCTTTCTCTTTCATCTTTTAAAATAGTCATGTTAAAATTAAATGGTTCTCAGAGAAAGTCTTTAAACTCTGTCAAGTCATCAAATAAGTTATTGCCTTTCCTTCTTAAAAATCCTGAGAGAAGATCTTCTTGTCTTCCTGAGTTTGGTGAGGAAGCTGCTTTCTGGCATTGCAAGATAACTAATTTGCCAATTAGTATTTTATACTCATGGTTTCTTTATATTAGGCACTAGTTATAGCAAGGCAACTTGATTCCATATTCATAATAAAACATCTTACTATTCACCAAGCAATGGTATTGGTAAGTTTGTTACCTTAGATTCTCCATTTAGATACAAGACATTTACAAATGAACATCACAAAAGATGCTTATAGCAAAGCATTTAAGGAACCAACTACACATATTTTCCTTAGAGTTAAATTAATTAACACTTGAACATTTATAAAATAAATCAGTTTCAGAATGATTTTCTGAGAATGTTTCTAGAGTTCGTTGTGAGGGTTTAAAACTGAGGTTTTTCTTCATGAAGAGAGGAAAGGGAGAAGGAGTGACAAGATGCTCCGGGCTTAGCTTTTGTGGCCTTGACAAGTGCTACACATCACTCCTCTTTGAGATCCTAGAAGAATATTTTCATAACCCTTAGAGCAGGACATCTCCTCCTGGTTTTCAGAAGACAATCCTGTCAACCAAGCAGTTCCCAGGATTACAGTGTGTAGTAGCTTCACCCACAATTCACAATTAAAGATTCCTACCAAATACTCTATGCAGAGAGAAGAACAACACAATAACTAACATTTAGCTATATCTTTCTACCATAATATAAAACAAAACAATATAGAATATTAAAACAAAACAGAAGTAATAAAGCTGCATTCCAAAGTTTGCACAATCAGACTGGGAGGGGATAAAGACAGATCTACGGCCAAGGAGGAAGTATTCTTGAAGCCTTTTGTGCCAGTCACTTATTGGGACAAAGCAGAGGTTTCCTAGCAGTTTCTTTAATTAACCTGAATATAATATTTAATAAAATAAGCAACTAAAGCATAAGCAAGTGAACTATTCTTCTCTAAGCATCACATGCATGAAAACAATTGTAAAGGTCTCCTAAAATTCAGTAAAGGCAAAGGCAAGTTGTAATAAGTTAAAATTATAATTTATTAATAACCATTTTTGCCTCAAGATTGAGGTTTATTCCCCCTACTACAGGATTAGACTCTCTTCTTCTTGTTTCCATCTAAGTTAATGGCAAAACTCAGGCCTTAGCATCAGGTGATATTCTTCAGTTGCCAGTAGGCTTCATACATTTTAGTAACTTTAATTCTAAGTTTGGAATATAACACAAGAACATAAGAACGGCCATACGGGGTCAGATCAATGGTCCATCTAGCCCAATATCCTGTCTTCTGACAGTGGTTGGTGCAAGATGCTTCAGAGGGAATGGGCAGAACAGGGTAATTTTGAGTGATCCATCCCGTCATCTAGTCCAGTGGTTCTCAAACTAGAGCCGCCGCTTGTTCAAGGAAAGCCCCTGGCGGGCCGGGCTGGCTTGTTTACCTGCCGTGTCTGCAGGTTCGGCCGATCGTGGCTCCCACTGGCCGCGGTTTGCTACTCCAGGCCAATGGGGGTTGCAGGAAGTGGCGTGGGCCGACGGACGTGCTGGCCGCCCTTCCTGCGGCCCTCATTGGCCTGGAGTGGTGAACCGCGGCCAGTGGGAGCCGCAATCGGCCGAACCTGAAGACACAGCACGTAAACAAACCGGCCCGGCCTGCCAGGGGCTTTCCCTGAACAAGTGGTGGCCCTAGTTTGAGAACCGCTGATCTAGTCCCAGCTTCTGGCAGTCAGAAGTTGAGGGACACCCAGAGCATGGGATTGCATCCCTCACTATCTTGGCTAATAGTAATTGATGGACCTATCCTCCATGAACTTATCTAATTCTTTTTTGAACCCAGTTATACTTATGGTCTTCACAACATCCCCTGGCAATAAGTTCCACAGGTTGACTGTGCCTTGTGTGAAGAAGTACTTCTTTATGTTTGTTTTAAATCTGCTGCCTATTAATTTCATTGGGTGACCCCTGATTCCTATGTTAACTAAAACGGTAAATAATACTTCCCTATTCACTTTCTCCACACCAGTCATGATTTTATAGATCTCTATCGTATTCCCCCCGAGTTGTCTCTTTTCTAAGCTGAACAGTCCCAGTCTTTTTAATCTCTTTTCATATGGAAGCTGTTCCATACCCCTAATCATTTTTGTTGCCCTTCTCTGTACTTTTTCCAATCCTAATACATCTTTTTTTAGATGAGGTCATGAGAACTGCACACAGCATACAAGTTGTGGGAATACCATGGCTTCGTATATGGTTCAGTATCTCAGCCTGATAAAAATCAAGCAAAGCAGACCACCTTTAAAACTATGCAAGTGCACTATTTTTTAAATTGAATTTCTTTCAGCACCAACACGTTATTTTAGCTAACTGAAATTTTCCCTGTATTTAGTACATATGAAACATCATTTAAAGCAATCATACATTCAAATTCTGCGGTGGGTCTTGTTTCTGAGTGATTTCATATCAGTCCTTTAACCAGAAGACTGCTGCTTTCATATGAAATTTATATGAACTGGGACTAGTTAGTATTCTATGCATTTCCTTAATATTTATATTTTCAAAGTTCCCAAAATTTGGAACCCAGGACATTGCACCTAAGCCTAGTGATACAGCAGCTGAGGTATAGGAAATTGTTGAATTATTGGTGGTATAGTCAAGAACAATCCAAATAAGTTGGAAATAATATCTGTGGAGGTATTTTTCTCTTCAGAAAGAGTTTAGATGCAGAATGACTAACCGCCACGTAAACTGTAATAGCAACATTGCTCCTGTATAAGAGGTGCTAAGACAATTTCCAAAAGGCAAAACCATTTTAAAAAACTGAATTAATTGAATTACCACTAGAATTTCTGCATACATGACTCTTGTGTGAGCTAATGACTAACTGGTATCACTATCAGACTGTTGTTCTATATATGGACCAGCCACTGGGAGTGGAGTGGGGGATGAGTCACACACTTTGCCAGTTAGTTTCAGTTATTTACTGGCAGCCAAGGAATGTAGAGACTTAGGTCCTGGATTTAATTCCAGGTTCGGGAGGAGAGTGGTCTAGTGCTTACAAACCACTGTACCCTGTACCCCCAGCCTATTCCTGTCCTCCTCTCCTATGTGCCATGCCATCCCAGCTCTGGCTCCCTCCCCATCTGTTCCTATCTGTTCACCCTCCCATCTCTTGACTCCTGCCCCTCTATTCTCCCCAGCCCTCTCCTACCCCTTTTTTCCTCTCCACCACCCCACTGGCCCATCTCTCACTGTCCTTCTGCTCTCTGACCCCACCCCACCCCAGTGCTTTGCCTCTCCTTCTGCTTCTCTCCCTGCTCTCCCTCCCCACATTTCTCACTGCTCTGAATGTCAATCAAGTTGCCTTCTCCTTCTCCCATTCTCTGCTTCGGCACCTACAGCAGCAGGAGCATTGAGAGCACAAGAGAGACCATTTTGCTGCTTCCAGTTCCTGCTCTCAGTGCCACAGCAGGCCACAGCAGTTGGGAGGATCAATTGTAGGGAAATCTTGGTCAGCCCCTGCAACCCTGGAATTGATCATGCTCAGTGCAGATGGAAGCTTCAGAGAACTTTGCTGCTGAACTCTAACAAGACTCTATTGAGCATGTGTGAATTGTGGTTTTTTTGGAGGTTTATAATCTGTTCAAATTTAGGGACATTTTCATGGGAATGGGAAAAGGCACTTCAGGCACCAAAGCAACTAGTGGAGGACTGCTCAAACAAACAATAGAAATAATACTTACCTTTATTGCTATAGAAGAGCTAACAGAAACTATTTAAAGTAATCAGTGCATTCTTTTACTGCCCTAGTGTTCAAAAACAGCTGAGCTTCTTTCCCTTGTACTATCAAACTCACTCAAAAGCCTTGACTCGAGCCCAAACGTGAAAAATTTCAGGGCTTGTCCACATGGCACCATCAAAGCACACTGGAGGCTTGCAATCTGTAAAATGCACTAACATGCTATGTTAGGGTTACCATATCTAATAAATAAAAAAAGAGGACCCTCCACGGGCCCTGGCCCTGCCCATTTCCCCAGCCCCGTCCCAGCCCCGCCCTTCCCCGCCCTAACTCCGCCCCCTCCTCCCTCCCATTCCCAGCCACGCGCAGCTGGAGCCCGGGAGGGGAAGCGCCCAGCCGGGGGCGCAGGGTCTGGAGGCTGCCCGGCAAACCGTGAAGCTGGTAGCGCTTGGGCTTCGGGCAGCCCCCTTGCCTCCGGACCCTGCGTCCCAAGCCGGGCACTTCCCCTCCCGGGCTCCGGCGGCGCAGGGTCCGGAGGTATGGGGGCTGCCCAAAGCCCGTAGCGCTCGGCTCTTAAACAGAGCCAAAGAGTCGGGGAGGAGCAGAGCCACCGCAGCTGGAGGCTCTGCTCCTCCCCTGACTCTTCGGCTCTGTTTAAGAGCCAAGCTGCCCCAGCGCTACCGGCTTCGGGCAGCCCCCATGCCTCCGGACCCTGCGCCGCTGGAGCCCGGGAGGGGAAGTGCCCGGCCGGCGGCTGGGGTCTGGAGGCAAGGGGGCTGCCTGAAGCCCATAGCGCTCGGGCAGCTCGGCTCTTAAACAGAGCCGAAGAGTCAGGGGAGGAGTAGAGCCACCATTTTCCCGGACACGTTCGGCTTTTTGGCAATTCCCCCCGGACGGGGGTTTGAGTGCCGAAAAGCCGGACATGTCCGGGAAAAAGAGGATGTATGGTAACCCTATGCTATGTTCTAACTGCCCATTTAGACCCTGCTGGCACACTCTTCTAAAAGGTAGCTAACTTCATGTTAACGTAGACCAGACAGGACTATGTTAACTCAGACTGGATATCTTTTAGAGTGTTCCAGAAGGGTATATACGGAACAGTTACAGCAGGGGTCGGCAACGTTTGGCACGCGGCTCACCAGGGTAAGCACCCTGGCAGGCCGGGCCAGTTTATTTACTTGCTGACGCGGCAGCTTTGGCCGATCACGGGCCCCACTGGCCGCGGTTCGCCGTCCCAGGCCAATGAGGGCGGCAGGAAGTGGCGCGGGCCGAGGGATGTGCTGGCCGCGGCTTCCCGCCACCTCCATTGGCCCGGGACGGTGAACCACAGCCAGTGGGGGCTGTGATCGGCTGAACCTGCTGCATCAGCAGGTAAATAAACTGGCCCAGCCCGCCAGGGTGCTTACCCTGGCAAGCCGCGTGCCGAACATTGCCGACCCCAGAGTTACAGCATAGCACATTAGTGTGCTTTACAAATCACATCCATCTGGCACACTTTGCCACACTGTGTAGCGAAGCCCTCAGACTAATTTTTTACCCAGAAAGTTATGAATGATTGAAAACAAGAAGTGAGACCAGAAACCATTATGCAGCTTTAACTGCTGCTCCCTCTATAAAAATACAGGGTCCAAACATGTTAGAAATATAACTAAAGCTCCAATCCTGCAAAAACATATGTGCCAGCTTAACTAAGTCAGTGGGTCTCCTCACAGTACAGTTAACTACAAAGTTAAGCAGGTGCATAAGTCTTTTCAGGCTTGGGGCCTGAGTTTTTTTAACAGTAAGAGATAAATTAAACTGAGATTGAGGGGTAATTCTAAGTCTGTCTGGTTCCAGAGAAGCTTCGTCCTACCAGAGCTCTCCAACAGAATATGAAGTAACAAACATACAAAAACCAACTCTCATTGATGCACCCTGAAGGAATGACAGTTTCTAGCTGCTTCTGAGGGCTTGTACACACTACTGCTTTTCTCTGTATAACTTACTTGCTCACGGGTGTCAATAAGCCACCCCCTGAGTGACATGAGTTACACCAACCTAAGTGCTGGTGTGGACAGCGCTATGTCGGGGGGAGAGCTTCTCTTGCAGAGGTGGTTTTATTATGCTGGGAGAGCTCTCTCCTGTCGGCATAGAGTGTCTTCACCAGATACACTACAGTGGCGCATCTGCATTGTTGCAGCTGCACCGCTGTAGTACTTCTAGTGTAGACGAGCCCTGAGACAGTTTCACATTAATCCTTTATTTATCTTACACCAGAGAATTTATTGAATAAACACTCTTCTTTTTTTAAGTTGCAAACAGTTCAACCTACATGTTAAATCTGGAGAGGTGCCCAATTGCAGATCGTGTATCTGGCTGTGAGAGCTACAGTGTCCTCAATTCTGTTTAGCTATTGAAAATCATACCTTAGTGCACTGATTTATTTTTATTCATGTATCCAATATTTTTCCTTGCTTTCAGAATAAATGATGCCATGTGCAGGAACGGTTAGGATAAAGTTACACATAGTATTCATCTCATAGGAGCTTGCTTCTGAGCTGTGTACATGAAAACTTACTAGGAAAAACTGATGTATTTCTTCTATACCTTGTATAAGGACAGATCAATTTAAATCATATACTGCTGTAAAACAGATCTGCATGTGCTGGTCTGAATGGCCTCAATCCTACAAATATACAAGTGTTTAACTTTACTATTGTGCGTAATCCTATTGAAATCAATGGAACTATTCACAGTAGTAAAGTTAAGTAAATGTTGTGTTTGCAGAATCAGAGCCTAAATCTATACAATGTCTAGCAGTGTGGCCCAATCTGGCTGAGGCCTCATAATACAAATAATAGGTCTGCTTTCATAAACATGATTTGGCTAAATATGCTAATTGTTCAACTCATACCTTTGACCATGTTTTGATCTCTATCTATAGGTGTTGTCTATGGTATTTCGTTCCTCCTGTCCAATTCAGAACAAGTTTCCTGAGCATTTTAATATATATATATATATATATATATATATATATATTACATAGACTTTCATAGTAACTAAAATGCACATTTTTGAGAAATAATCAATATTTAGATGGGACTGCAATTCACACAGTTTATTAAACATATGTAGTGAGGAAATTAAATATATATGAAATGTAAAAGTTATTAATGCAACATTAAGGTTGCACTGTTAACATTTAAAAAAAAAAATCAAGAAAAGCAAAAGTTTAGGTTCTTATGGCAGTGTTAACTTGACAGTACTGCACACTGTGGTATTTTCTATTCCCATTCTTATCAAACGTGTAGTTGAATAAATTTGTTTATGTTGCTAAATGTATATCTTAAAACTGCAGTTCTCAACTGTGGTATGTGTACCACTGGTGTAAAACTTAGTCTTTGGGGAAAGTTAAAGCTTAAAGGGAAGCTAAAGGGTATCAATTAAAAAAAAAAATCTATGGTCCGTGGGGTTAAGGACAATAAGAAGGAATTCTCTAAATATATCAGGAGCAAACAAAATTCTAAAAATGGTAAATGTCTGATACTAGATAAGGATGGAAATTTTTTCAATTGTGATGCACAAAAGACAGAAGTAGTCAAATATATTTCTTTTCTGTATCTGGAAAGAAGCAGGATGATATATTTATATGTCACAGTGATAAGGAGATACCGTCTATTATATTAGTAACTACAGAAGTTGTTAAACAACAACTGTTAAAGTTATACATTTTATATCAGCAAAACTGGATAATTTGAACCCAAGAGTATTAAAAGAATTGGCCAATGATCTCTTTGAACTTTTAATGTTGATTTTTAACAAATCTTGCTACATTAGGGAAGTTCCAGAGAACTGGAGAAATGCTAATGTTGTGCCAATATTTAAAAATGGTTAATGGGATGACCTGGGTAACCATAGGCTGTTAAGCCTGATGTGGATTCCACACAAAGCATGGAAATGCTGAGATAGGACACAAACAGTGAAGAATAAAGCATGGTGGCATAATTAATGCCAAGCAACACGATTTTTTTGGTAAATAGATTTTTGTCATACAAATGTGATATAATTTTTTGATGAGATTACAAGTTTGGTTGATAAAAGTAACTGTTGATATAATATATGGTACTTAGACTTAGGTAAGATATTTGAATTAGTCCCACATGACACTCTGATAAAAAAGAAAAATAGAACTGTGCAGAAAAAAATCAATTTGGAGGTTTTTTTTTTTAAATCAACAAACTGTCGGATGCACAAATTCCTCATATACAATGAAAATCAGATAAGTTAGATGGAAAAAGCCTACAGTATTAGGTCATTCAGTCCACCGTATTGCTAAAGCAGGATTAAATTAGTATATAATGACATTTTCACTGCAGAGGACAAAAAAGTCCAAACAGCTTAGCCAACCACATGACAGACTGTGAGGCAAAGCCAGAAAAATAACCATGTCTGCAAGGATGCAGATTAAACGCCTATCATACACAAGTTAATATCTGGACTGTCCAGTGGTTTACCATGGTCCCTTTTATGTAGCTATGCCTGCTTACACCCATTTCGAAAGACAACCACACAGAAGGGGAAATGGTTTTCATAATATCACACAGAATATATTTCCTTACCTGAATAACAATTCTTTTTTATAAATTAATAAACATTTTCAATGGTGAGATAAAATGGCATTAGAAATATTATCAAAGGAGTTATGTAGTAGTCGGTCTTTAACAGCTAACCTGATTACATCTGCAACACAGCTATAATACATTAGCTTAAGAAAGAAATGTGATGCCTTTGTTAACCATGGGCCTGATTCTCCTCACACTTCAGCTAATATAAATCAGGAAAAATTCTATTGAAATCATTGGTGTTACATAGATGTAAAACTGGCATCAATGAGAGGTGAATCAGGCTCTCTGTTTTATTTTAATGCAATGGATTTATTCAGTCAGAATATGGGCAATAAATTCCTTTGTGGCTGTAAACAGGGAGACATATGTCTCCCGAGTCATTGCTGACGCAGATGTTGTCACTGAGGTGGAAGAAATGCTTAACTACCTGTCTTAGTAAATCTGTGGGAATGGAACCACGTAGGTGTTAACACTATTTTTATATATCTACCAGAATTTTCAGCTATTATGAACTTTACATAAAATCCATAGTACTTTGATTAAGCAGGAGAATAGAGATTCTTATATTATGTGACAAAAGGTTACTATGTAAAGGCAGTCAGAGGAGATAAATGAAATTTTTTAGAGACAGTAAACTTTATGAAGAATGTGGTTCAGCCTTTTTTATTATATTAGTTCAGGGGTAGTCTATTTTTTGTCAAGATCCACATTTCTTGGTCAAGGTATAGTCAAAGTCCAGATTACAAAGAACATAATTAAAAAAAAAAACACCCAATAATAATGATAAAGTAAGTAAAAAGATTTCAGGGTCTGTTCAAAAGTGTCTGGCGGTCTGGGTCCTGATCCAAAGCCCACTTAAGTCAATGGGAGTCTTTCCATTGCCATAACTGGGCCTTGGTTCAGATCCTGGACCTGAACCATTTATTTAATTGATTCTAAAGAGTGGGAGCAGCATCAACAATACAGACCCAAACAATGCATAGTAAGAGTTGAAAAGGATAGGTAGAAAAACACACATTGTGAATCCCTTTTAAATAAATCTTGGAATAAAATTCATTGGACAAAGAAAAAAAATGTTGATCTCATTTTTCCCTTTAATTTCTGCTGCACCCATTCTATAGAATCAATAAAATCAACTCTGACTGCCATATTTCTACACTGACCCAAATCCAGCTTTTGTTTATACTTTTATACATCATTAATCAGCTAAATTTAGGGTAAGTCTCCAGTTTGAGCTGGAGGTGTAATTTCCCGCTCAAGGACATATACCTGAAATAGTTCTGATTGAGCTCCTGTGTGCTAAAAACAGAAGTGTAGCCACGGCAGCGTGAAGTGCTAGCCACCCCAAGTAGAGTCCCATCTGAGACACTAGGTACAGGGCCAGTGGAAGGATGTTTCGCATCCTAGGCGAAACTTCCACCTTGCGCCCCCCCCGTCCCCCCACGCTGAGGCGCCCCCCCTGTGGCAGCTCCCCCCCCTGCCCTAAGGTGCCCCCCCTGCAGCAGCTCCCCACCCCCCACCCTGAGGGCACCCCCCGTGCCCCACCTCACCCCTGCCCCGCCTCCTCCCCGAGCACGCGTCTCTGCTGATTGGCGCTGCAAGCCTGGGAGGCGGGAGAAGTGAAGCAGCCACGGCATGCTTGGGGAGGAGGCAGGGCAGAGGTGAGCTGGGGTGGGGAGTTCCTCTGCGTACCACCCCCACCCCCGCTGCAGGCGGCCCTCCCCATGTTCCACTGCCTCAGCTCCCTCCGCCTAAATGCCGGCGGTGACTGGGGCGGCCGAAGATCCAGCCGCCGCAGTCGCTGCTGAAGAAAATGGCGCCCCCCAAATCCTAGCGCCCTAGGCGACTGCCTAGGTCGCCTAAATTATTGCACCGGCCCTGACTATGTACATACTTGGACAGCTACCCCATCCTGTGGCTTGTACCTTTGCAACTACACTTCTATTTTTAGAATGCCAGTTTGATTAGAGCTAGCACGGGCATGTCTCCTTGAGCTTGACATTACACTTCCAGCTAACAGTGTAGACGTACCTTTACAGTCACACACTCACTCTCTCTCTCTCGTCAAGTATCTTTTTTTCTTTCCAAAACTTGCAAACTGTTGTACAAAAAGAAGACAAAAAACAAGTTGAGGCATTTGAAACAAATGACTCTTCACTTGGTGCCTTTTCATCTCAGGGGCCAGTTCAAAAATCAATAAAGTCAACAGAACTACTCACATGCTTAAAGTAAATCACGTTTGGGTCTAGCCCTCTCAGCGCCTTGCAGGAATGAGCCCTTTTTTCCAGGGGACTACTCACACGTATGTTTCTAGGATTGGACTTAACATTACATTACATAATGCCTCAAAGGGGCCAGTTCTGCAGTTTCTGTTCAGGTGACTCCCCCTTTGACTCCAATTAATTTCCTTTGGAATTTGCCTGAGTATAAGGACTGAAGAATCAGGACCAAAGACTGCAAGCTATTATTTGCCATGCTTATTCAACAATGAGACTAATGCAGAAGCCACATAACTGAAATGTGGGAAAGCAATAATGTTTTCAATAGAAGGAACCAAGGGAGAAGCTAAAATTGACACTTCCGGAACATGATCACTCCACCATCACAAATGTAATTTTATTTTGTAGGGAATAGGGGTAAACTTGATGTACTGGGTGCTGTAACACAAGAAAAGAGGAAGAGGGGTATGGAGAGAGCACTAAAACAGCACTTTAGTGGTTTTTAAAAAGAATTTTAAAATACACCTACAATAGGAGAAAAGGCTGATTTGTAGCAGCACGCTGAATAATTTATTTTCAAAATGCCTGGGGCCTTATTTACACAAGGAACAGAGCCATTTTGAAAGCCTACTAGAATGCAGTTCAGTCACAGCTTCCACTCTGTTGTCTTCTATTGCATCTTGGCTGGTGGTGTGCACAGGACCAAGTCATGCTAGAAATGTGTTATGAATCTACGTTAGCTGAACACAGCTACATTCTGAATGTAGACAGGGCATTAGAGACTATGGACTGGCTTCTGTGGCTTGGCACTGAGTGAGTAAACACATTAGGTCATATGAGCAAAAAGCAGAATGGAAAGCCCTGAAAACTATATTTATATATGCTTTTAAAAAAAACAAACACAAATACTTGATGAGTTTTAAAATATAAATGAAAACAGACAGAGAAGACAATGAAGATGGCTTTCTGAGTTTGAATCTAGACCAGGGGTCGGCAATGTTCGGCACGCGGCTCGCCAGGGTAAGCACCCTAGCGGGCTGGGCCAGTTTATTTACCTGCTGACACGGCAGGTTCGGCCGATCGCGGCCCCCACTGGCCGCGGTTCGCTGTCCTGGGCCAATGGAGGCGGCGGGAAGCCGCGGCCAGCACATCGCTTGGCCCACGCTGCTTCCCGCTGCCCCCATTGGCCAGGGACGGCGAACCACGGTGAGTGGGGGCCGCGATCGTCTGAACCTGCCGCATCAGCAGGTAAATAAACTGGCCCGACCCGCTAAGGTGCTTACCCTGGCGAGCTGCGTGCCGAATGTTGCCGACCCCTGATCTAGACCAAACTTTACTGACTTCAGACTCAAGTAATGTTTTTCCATACAAATCTGCAGGATAAACTGGATGAAGATTACAATAATTCACAAGACATTATATTTATCTGCCTGTAATGAGTTTTATTTTTCATTTCTGTTAATTTTGATCCCTTCTTTCCACTCTCATTTCATTAAGTACACTCTTTTTAAGGTCTGTAATTTAAATGACACTGTGGAAAGGTCTAATGTCTCTACAAGCAGTTGAGGTTAATCTGTGGGGTATTGCTGTAAAAGGTCACTACACAACATGACACAGAATTACTTACAGACTAAGAAATTTCATCCCATTTGTAAAAAAAGAGAGAAAGAGAGAGAGAGAGAAAAGAACGTGCAGTTCCCACTTTCAAGGTAAGTGAAACAATAGTATTGTTCACTTTGCACCTACTTCAGGGGGACATAATTTTCAAAGTGCAGCACAAAATTAATTTAAAAAAAGCTATAAATTAGGACTGTCGATTAATCACAGTTAACTCACATGATTAACTAAAAAATCATGATTAAAAAATTAATTGTGATTAATCACAGTTTTAATTACACTGTTAAACAATAGAATACCAATTGAAATGTATTAAATATTTTTGGATGTTATCCTACATTTTCAAATATATGGATTTCAATTACAACACAGAATATAACATGTACACTACTCACTCTATATTACAAATATTTGCACTGTAAAAATGATAAACAAAAGAAATAGTATTTTTCAATTCACCTCATACAAGTACCATAATGCAATCTCTTTATCATGAAAGTACAACTTACAAATGTAGATTTTTTGTTACATAACTGCACTGCACTCAAAAACAAAACAATTTAAAATTGTAGCACCTACAAGTCCACTCAGTCCTAATTCTTATTCAGCCAATCACTAAGACAAACAAGTTTATTTACATTTACAGGAGATAATGCTGCTGGCTTCTTATTTACAATGTCATCGAAATTGAGAACAGGTGTTCGCATGGCACTTTTGTAGCTGGCAGTAGAAGGTATTTATGTGCCAGATATGCTAAACATTCCAGAGGACATGCTTCCATGCTGATGATGCTCGTTAAAAAAAATAATGCGTTAATTAAATTTTGACTGAACTCTTTGGGGGAGAATAGTAGGTCTCCAGCTCTGTTTTACCTGCATTCTGACATGTATTTCATATTACAGCAGTCTCAGATGATGACCCAGTACATGTTGTTCATTTTAAGAACACTTTCACTGTAGATCTGACAAAACGCAAAGAAGGTACCAATGTGAGATTTCTAAAGATAGCTACAGCACTCATCCCAAGATTTAAGAATCTGAAGTGCCTTCCAAATTGTGATTGGTATGGGGTGTGAAGCATGCTTTCAGAAGTCTTAAAAGAGCAACACTCTGATGTGGAAACTACAGAACCCGAACCACCATAAAAGAAAATCAACCTTCTGCTGGTGGCATCTGACTCAGATGATGAAAGTGAACACACATTGGTCTGCACTGCTTTGGATAGTTATTGAGCTGAACCTGTCATCAGCATGGGTGCATGTCCTCTGGAATGGTGGTTGAAGCATAAAGGGACATATGAATCTTTAGTGTATCTGGCACATAAATATCTTGCAACACTGGTTACAACAGTGCATGTGAATGCCTGTTCTCACTTTCAGGTGATATTGTAAACAAGAAGCCGGCAGCATTATCACCTGCAAATGTAAACAAACTAGTTTGTCTGAGTGACTGGCTGAACAAGAAGTAGGACTGAGTGGATTTGTAGGCTCTAAAATTTTACATTGTTTTGTTTTTGAATGCACGTATTTTTTTTGTACATAATTCTACATTTGTAAGTTCAACTTTAATGATAAAGAGATTGCATTACAATACTTGTATGAGGTGAATTGAAAAATACTATTTCTTTTGTTTTTTTACAGCACAAATATTTGTAATAAAATGAAGTGAGCACTGCACACTTTGTATTCTGTGTTGTAATTGAAATCAATATATTTGAAAATGTAGAAAACACCCAAAAATATTCTATTATTGCTTAAAAGTGGGATTACCTTTTTTAATCGCTTGACAGCCCTACTATAAATGTTATTATTTTCAATGAAGAAATGTTACCTGCACCTAAAACAATTCTTGTTTTCCTTTATTATCTTCTAAATATTAGCTTCTTATAGTCTCTTATTTGTTTGTTATCCCAACTTTCTTTTTCTTTTCTTTTGGTGTTTCAGTCAGTCTGTTGCTAAAATGGTAAACATGTTTTGAGTGCTAACTTTTATAAAATGAATTAACCAGAGCCGTAAGTAGGCATTTTAGCACCCGGGGTGAGCAAGCATATTTGTGCCCCTTAGAGGCAACGTGTGGGAGGGGCATGTGGGGTCAGGCTGTTACCCTAAAATTTAGATGCTAATTGAATTACCTACAAATTTGTCTAATTTTAACAGAAGGGTAAACAAGGTTGTGGCCTGCTCTAAAGGAATTGCCAGAGTGTTACCAGGGGGGCTTGTCTCTGACCTGCAGAGGGCTCTCCAGAGCACCTGAAAGGACACGGATACAGCCTTCCGAACAAGAAAGAACAAACAAGCAGTAATTCTTCGAAAACAAAAGAATGGTTTATTTAAAGAAATAAATTATTACACTGTATTTAGGAAAGCAAGAAAGAAGGTATGAAGAACAGAGTAAAATGCAATAGAATTACAATTGAAATAATTAAAGTGAGGCAGCAAAATCCAAGACACAGACTACATAGGATATCTAACACATGCAGGAAATACAAAGCTTTCAATGTAACAAGCCTATAGCAGTCCCATACAGCCAGAGGCCTTTAGTCTTAATGTTACAATTTAACCCCATATTCAATACAATGTGATATATGCCAGGCTCTTATAGGCGCAAATGAGAAAACTAACACTATATTCACAGATTAAAACACTTGCTTAGCATTGAACATCCTGTAAGCGCTGGCCAGGCGGTTACAAGATGGGTAGGGGAGATCTCATTCAAGACGCAGGCATCAAGTTTTATTTACAGGCAAAACCTATACACTCTTAAATAATAGATAAAAAGGAAATCAGACTTACACTCTTCCTTCAAGTTTCCCTCTGATTCGTCAAGGGGTCCTTCTGCTCTGTCTGAAATATTTAGGCAGCATGGTTGTGCTGCTGCCCCATGGTGGTGGCAGTGGTGATTGCTGTTGGTGGGGCTGTTGCTGGCAGCCAGTTCTCCGTTGCCAAGGCAACCTCAGGATTCTTTTGCTGCTGCTGCTGTTCTCCTTCTTGCAGGTGGCTAATTTTCAGGTAGCTTCTTCTTTGCAGATGTCTCGCAGCTTCTGTTCTCCTCCAGATCCCAAAGCCACTACAAATTCAGCCTGCTAGCTGTCAGCCTTATATATTGGTTGCACTCTCAAGGTCATCTCATAAACATAATTTATTAGCCTAACTCAGCCAATCAGTTTTTAGATATTAGCATATTTCCTCTTCCTGTCTAGATCCTCCACTTTTATTAGCATGCTGTCATATGTAATTAGCATGCTGTCAATCTAGGAGTGCTCCTCCCCTGATGCCATCTTGGAATCTAGGATTTTGCTGAATCATTCCCCATTACTACATCATCTGCCATCTTGGTTACCAACCACTATTGGATTTTCTAAATTTAAACTATCATTAATTTCTATTTATTTAAAGCCTTAATCTTACAACTAATTACTGTTTTATGCAAACCAAAGTGTCCTGATACTGTCACCACTCTTTTTATGTCCAATTGAGAGAAATATAATTTTATGAAATTTTAAACTCCTTCCGAGGTTTTTCTGCAAACCTCCATTCAAAACATTCAAGGCAAAAATCTCTCACTACAACGTGTCCCTCCAGATTTCTGCCTTCCAGTTAACACAAAACTGGCAAATTGGAAGCTGGTGGGAGCCGCCCAGCCTGCTCGAGCCCCTGGCTCTCTGCACTATGGAAACCTGGGCGTGGGCTGCCTGCCCAGCAGTTCTCCTTGCCCTGCTCCCCAAGCACTCCTCAACTCACTTGGTGTCTTGGTTACCCTACCCCAGATGTGCTCTTGCCTCTCCCCGAAAGGAGCCCAGCACTGGCTGGTGCCACCACCTGGAGCCAGCCTCTGCCCATAGAGTCTGGCTGTCTACAGGGTGCAATGCCGGCAGGTACGCTCTAGGTGGTGGCCTGGCTTGGGGAGCAGGGTAGGGAGGGCTGCCAGGCAGCCTGCTCATGTCCATGCTCCCACAGCACAGAGAGCCAGGGGCCTGAGTGGCCCCACCCACTTCCAATCCACTGGCTCCTGGTAGAAGATGACAGCATTCGAACTGGTGGGGGGACATCCCCCCACCCCGTTTTAAAAATCTCTGTGCTAAATGGAATGCAGAAATCTGGGGGGACATGTGATCCCATGGGCTCCCTCTACACCACCCCATTTCTTCTGCTCCCAAGGCTTCACGCCCTGGATGACTGCCCTGCATGCCCCGTCCTGGTTATGGCCCCGGAATTACCATCTTGAAGAAGTCATTACATCACTATTTTCAATGGTGCAGATCCACAAATGTATTTAGGCTCCTAATTTCCATCTGCTTTTCTATTACAACCACAAGGAAACACTTATCTGTGGTTTCTAAAGTTGAAAACTGCCATCTGACAGACATCTGGTGCCAAGCATAGCAGCTCCTATACAACCTCAAGACTGTTGAAAATGGTGTGGACAGGGTGAACCAGCTGCAGCACAGATTGTCTTGTAGCACCCTTTACTCCAATGTTGAACCCAACTGACACTGTCCAGTAGGACAGCAGTTTCCAGCACTGGCTGTGGGGATGGAGGGAGAAGGAGACAACCCTCATTGAACACATGTTTTTCAAGTGTAGGCACAATTAGGGGGCTCTAATTATTAAAATCACGGGGTTCTAAAATTAAAGAGCTAAGGAGAGTCATCCTTTTCTTTAGCATGGACCTGACACACATATACAGACCGTGCAGAGCTTACCCCATAGCGTAAATGGTAGAGATTAAAATGCTTCATGGTCACTGGCCTACCCTGTGCTAAAAATGTTTTAACTCTGCCCTTCTGTCAGGAAATGTTTGAACTAATTTTTTTTTCTGTGTTCTGAACTCCATCTGTGCTGCCTGCTCTTTTATTTCAGAGAAGGCAGAAAGGAAAAGTTCGCCCTCCTGCTGTCCTCTTCCCTTGCTCATTGGTCCAATTAACCACAATGTAGAACATGGCAGAAGCAGGGGATCTGACTTTGCCGCCAAGCTGGATTTGGCAACTTTCCAAGGGCTGCACTTTTTCCATACAAAAGGAGTATGTCACCGCTGTCTTCACTTTTCATATGAGAATAAGACTCTAAAGTATTAAAGGTCTCAGTATACCATGTTCCATTTTGTTTGGAGTATCCAGGCTGCCACATTGCTCTTTTGGACATATAGTTCCTCTTTGTTAAGGCAGATATGGGTCCCACTTTGGCTGCATAATGCAGGCAGTCACAACAATGATTCTTCCCACAGATGCCTGAAACGCCAGTAGGAAGGAGCTAGCTAGAAGTCATAGGCCTGCAGCCCAGTGGCACCCAAAGACTCTGTGGCACTCCATTTCGAGAAAAGCAACAGAGAGTCCTGTGGTACCTTTAAGACTAACAGATGTATTGGAGCATAAGCTTTCGTGGGTGAATGCCCACTTCGTGGGATGCACAGGACTCTCTGTTGCTTTTTACAGATCCTGACTAACAGGGCTATCCCTCTGATACTTGACTCCATTTCGAGAGTGGCACCAGCTGGGACAGGTGATAACAATGAGAGTCAGGACTCTATGCTGTTTTGAAAAGAGGGAGATTTTATGAAAATAATAAGGGAGACTTTTAATGAGCAAAATTCCGGATAGATTAATAGAACAGAACTTCTTTGCACACTGGCCTGAGGCATGCACACCTGCGTGCACACACACCCCGTCCGCGGCATGCACACCTGCGGACACACCCAACCCCAGGCACGCACACCTCGCCTGAGACATGCACGCCCAGCGTAAGGCTCGCACACCCAACCCCGGGCGTGCACCCCCGCCCCAGGCACGCGCACCCACTCTCAGGCACGCGCACGCGCCTGCGCCTATCTTCCCCCCAGCTGGAGACACCTGCCCCGCTGGGAAGCCCCTTGTCGCGCGTACCCGCGCTCACCTGTACCGGCACCTGGGACCACGCTGCCCCGGGGCGGGACGCCCCCTTCCTGTGGCTCGGGCCGCTGTGGCTTAGCTGGGATCCGGGCGGCAGCCGCAGTTGCAGGAGGAGGAGCAGCTGGAGCTCTCCTGCAGCGGGTGCGTGAGGGGTCGGCTGCCCCAGAGAGCCGGAGAGACAAAGCCCGGCGTGGGCGGCTCGGGGCTGCCGGTGCCGCGGACCCCCGCTACCCCAGAGGTAATGTGCGGCCGCTCGCCCTCCTCCGCCTCTCGCTGCCTTCCCCTGCAGCTGCCCCCCCCCCCGCCCCTCTTCAGGCTCCCTTTACCCCACCCGCCCCTTTGTCCTTGTGACTCCTCTTCGCATCCCGCCCGCGGGGGCTCCGAGTCAGGAAGGTGCGCAGGGGCCGTTAGGAGAGTTGAGCCCTGCTGGTGTGTGGGGTTAGCTGCAGCTGTTGCTGTGTGGTTGGGGGACCCGGAGACACTGTCCTGTGAGGGGCTGAAGTGCCCGCGATGATCCAGCAGCACGTGTGTCTAGTGCAGTCTGGTTCTGGATCCCTTGCAGGGTTCTCTTCCAGTAGCAAAGGTGGGCAGCCAAAGCGGGTGGGGTAGGGAGTTGGGACCCTGGGAAAATGACACCGCCGTTGGCTCGTCCTCACCGCTCTGTGATTGTACGTGTAGCCGCCACTGTTACTGTAGGGGAGAAGAATCATGCTCACCTGGAAAATATTTTTTAGCGTGTAGTGATTGAGTGCTGACCTGAGGGGAAATAATGCGCCGAGTTAGCAGACAGGAGGTTTATTTTGGTCTCAGAAGTGCAAGTATGTATTTTTACTTCTTGATAAGATAAAGGGGGGAAGGGGATGGGAAAATCCCCTTACCTGTTCTACATATAAAATGACAGCTTCAGGACAAAAACCCTGTCACTCTCACTGAAAACTACATTGAGAATAAAAGCAGTTACACGTCTCTTATGACCCGAAGAAGAGCTCTGTGTGGCTCCAAAGCTTCTCTCTCACCAACAGAAGTTGGTTTGATAAAAGTTATTACCTCACCCCCCTTGTCTCTTTCAAGATCAGTCAATTTTATAGTTTTTAGTGTTGGCTCATTTTGTAGATAAAATTATAGCTAAATTTAAACTAATATATTAGTTTAAACAGTTAGTTTTGGCTAAAGCCAACTGTTTTAGTAATTCTTTATTGCAGATATCCGATGACTAAGAGAATGGCAAGGATATAGGGAATCTTTGATCTTTAGGTTTCTGCTTCAAAAATAGACACTGACAGTAACTAAATTGGTTCCTGCTGACAGCTTTTTTTAGTTAATGGGACTTGGTCCATCCACTGTTTAGTGGCTTTGTCTAGATTACAATTTGCTTTCTTTTTTGCTGTACACAAACTAAGGATATAGTGGGCATGGTGACTGAACAATCCCATCATTTAGAGAGTGTCACACCAGAACGAGATTGAGGCTTATGGGTAGGGCAGTGGTAAAGCATATATTATCCATCTTGCAACTAAAGTTTTCCATTTATCCAACCATTCTCTTTCATTACACTTAAACTAAAGTGAATAGTGCAATAACAACATAGAAATGTTTTTGCCCTCTTATGTTACTCAGATATATAAAGATGAACCTATAAACTGTTTTCTATACACCTTTTTTGTAGCAGAAAAATTGAAAACTAAGGCATTGATCCTGCAGTGAGCTCCACGCACATAAACCTCGATTGATTTCACTGGGGTTCCATGTGGATGTCCATATGGCGATCAGGCACTAAATAATTTCAGTTGCTTTCTGTGTTCGTACACTTACGCAAATATAAAGTAGCAAAAGCTTATAGGGAGCAATGTACATAGGAAAGTAGCTAAGTGCAACCAGGCTGTCTTCCTTTCAGGGGTTTGAGGCGTTTGTGACTTATGCTTCTTTAGAACATCCTAAATATTTAGGTACCTAGTCCAAACATGCAGTAATGCTCATTAATGCTATTGAATGAAGAGCAACCAAACTAGTTTAGGTGAGTGTTAGAGAATTTTGCCTTCTATTCTTCTATGGTTGCTCTAGTTTAACCATATTATTTGCATGATTTTTTCAGTTCTCAAAAGGATGTATCATTCCATCCAGTATGAAGATCACCAAAGTATGAAAGCCCATTCAGTACCTCAACATCACATGAAAGTATTTCTAGACTCATTAAGTAATCAAGGACCAGAAGAAGTACAGCAGTTTGTGCATTCTCCAATCTCGGTATACCAACAAAGAAATCATTATATATACATGGGCAGCACTGATGTAGCAGGGCCTTTGTTAGAGTTAGTGCATCCAGTTACATCTCCTCTCCAACATCCAGCACTAAGCTACTGTGGACCACTGGAGCAGCAGCATATTCAAGTGTGCCATACACAGTCTCAACAAGGCCATCAAATAGAAATGCAGCAAAATCATTTGTTCAAACAAGTACAACTGCAGATAGATGCTCAGCCCTCCCCTGAAGGGCAATTTAATACATCAACCTCTGTATGTGAAAGAAGACTGTCATGTATTTCTCAACCTATGAAGAAAAGGAAAATTGACATGTCAGTAGAAGAGAACTACAGTAATAGTCAAGGTGCTCTGCAAAATATACCTATTACTGTACTAACAATGCCTACCAGTACCCAACAGCAGGCTTACAATTCTCTTCAAGAACTGCTAACAGTAGATAGCAATCAACTGTATGGGCTTGCACCTGCTACAGGAACAAATGGTCATCTGCCAGATGTAGAATCATGGGCAGTTTGTCCTACTCATGCAATTTGCCCTGAAGCTCAGAATATGGTGAATACCCCTGTTTATCGGGATGCCTGTGGTATTATTCAGATCGGTGAAATGGCTATGAATATGACTAGCATTAAGTTAGAAGAAAGCAAGGATAATATTCAATCTGTTTCAGAAGCTAGAAAGAGTATTCAGGAGAGTCCTGTTCCTAGCACACCCTGTTTCCCAGTGCAGTGTGTAAATAAGAATGGAAATATGCACCTTCCTCTCGCTGTACAGAGTGGAAAGAGGATGTATCAATCCTCTGAATACTGGGATGAACAACAGATGCAGGTAAGCACAAATATGAAACTCTGTGGTGAGATGTGTGTTTGTGACTTCTCTGGGTCCAATCCTAGACCTTTCTGCTTCTCCAAGCTGGGTTTCCTATTATACGTATTAACTCCTTCTCAGGTGAAGGTGAGTTCAGGTGGGATTATGTATCGAGACCAAGATAGTTAGAGTTTGAAGCTTTAGCTGCCTTTCATTTGCCTAAAATGTACATGCACAAAAACTTCCTGAAGAGTTTAACAAGTATAAATAATTACTGAACAGACTTCAGAGATACAATATTAAACATTGCAAAATTAGCGTTTCCTGTTTGTCATTGCATAATGTACTCTAATAATCAAACTTCCCTATTGATAGGATATTACCATGTTAAAAGATAAAACTTTTACACCATAAGGGCATATTTGTCCAAAAATTTGAAATGTACCTGTGTAGATTTTTTTTTTCGTTCTACCTTATAACAAATTTTAGGCAAGATGCTCCAGGTGGATGGTCTTGTGCCTGCATGCAGCTCCATGGCCCCATGCTCATATTGAACCCCAGTTGCACTGCACAGGCCTCAATGAGGGCAGACCAAGGTGTGGGTGTGTTTTTTGTTCTTAAGAAACTAGGGATCCTTGTCAAAACTGTGGCTTTGGGACTTTGTCTAATAAAACTGTGATTCTACAATGTATAAATTGTAGAAAAAGATTTCTCATTCAGGCAACTGCCCCTACTTCTGAGTATTAGACCAAAGAATTCTCTATTATCTTAGTTCTGGTATGAACTGTACTGAAAAGCAATAATTACAGTACATATTATATATTGTGAAGTAACTTGGCCAAAACCTGTGTGTCCTTTAATTAAAAATCTTGTTTGACTACCAATATGTTGTAAATAGAAAGTTTGTCTTAATTTTCTTGGCAAAACTAGCACAATATTTGTTTACAAACCTTAATTTAGCTGACTGCATGAACAACACTAACCAACCATATTTGTTTTAAACTTGGTCTTCTCCCCCGCCCTCCTTAAAATGTAGCTGAATGTAAACCTAAAATTGTGGGATTATGGTAGCATTGTTTTGGGACCGAAATGGACAAGGGCTGTAATAGGAGTCGTTTATAGTCCTAATTTTGTTGTTGTAGCACCCAAACGTTTTGAAAAAGTTATAAATAAATAAGGGGATTGCAGAGGGATACACCAGTGTAGCAATGAAATGATTTAGGCACAATGGTAATACTAATATTAAAGAATGTAAATATTATTAAAATGAGAGGTCTGTGTTTCTCTTTCAAACTAAGTGTTAAGAACTGTGTAACCTGATCACTTTTTTTTTTAAAGCCATACATCAGTATAGTGAAGGTTAAAAAACATCTACTTGCCAGATTTTGAGGTTACCCTAGAGAATTACTCTTTCCTCATTTTAGAAGCAGAAGCCTGGTTGTACAGAATGAGTGATCCACATTGTTCTTTTAGATCAGATATGGGTCTCAATGACAACCACATGATAGTTTACCATGTGGAGGTCTTGCCAGTTAGGACTTTTCTCTGTTTCCTGTTTGTCAATCCAGCTCTTTCTTCCCACTCTTCTTACAGATACCATGTTTTCCCTCTCTCTCATTGAGTACTTATGGCTTCCATTAAGTATATGCTGTGAATATGTATTAAAAATAGTATATGCACAAAGACTAAGGGGGAGATTTGCAAAGGCAGAAAGTATAGTTTGATGCCCAGCCCCCATTGAGATTTAGTGAGAGTTGTGCTCCTCATTTCTATTTGTGTATTTGAAAATCTCTCCCGCCCCACCCCGGGGTTTTCAAAGTAATACTGAATTTATTTGAATAAGCATTAACTTGCATCAACACAGCTTGCTTATGCTAAGTATGAATACATACTGAATATACAGTATGAACTTTAGTCTTCTCAGACAACTAGAGCAATTTTTTGGGGGGGGGGGGGAGATGGAACTTCCCCTAACTAGCAAGGAGGCTTCACGTGTGGGCTGGTCTAGCATCTGCTGCAAGCTCAGACAACTTGTGTGGGATTGGATGTGCAAATTGGACAGCCTGCCATGAACAGCCTATTCCTCCAGGAGCAGCCATGCCGCCCCACTCG
Organism: Trachemys scripta elegans; assembly: GCF_013100865.1. Lineage (NCBI taxonomy): Eukaryota > Metazoa > Chordata > Testudines > Emydidae > Trachemys > Trachemys scripta. Next base: position 37,161,728 of record NC_048298.1, on the reverse strand, counting down.
TTACGCCTTGTTGTGTGGCTCCACAGTGAGGTTTAGGATATCTAGAGAGGGTCTTGCATTACCCCCTGTCCATGTATGTCACTAAGACTTGGTGCATTAAGACTATACTGGGTGTGAAAGAATCTTGGACTCCCATGTTGGAATCTATTGAATATATATTGGATATTGTAAACACTTAAAATAGTTACAGCTAACATTTGTTTCATATTATATAAACACTTGTGCATAGGGTTTTTTATTTGTTTTGTTTTTTAAGAGTATGTGACTCTTGGACTGATTATTTTTTCCACTGTTTAGATCCAACACTGCAGTCCTTCTAAAACAATAATGCAAGGATTAAATAACCTAGTTCAGTAGGTATGGTACAAAATAGAAACCTGAGCCCCTTTTATATGGTGCAAAGTTGATGCAGGGAGAGAAGACAGATTGTGTATGTATTGCCTCCTCTTCCGAAGTGTGTACTTCCTGAGCGATGGGGAAAAATTAATTCATTGTGTTTATAACTTAAATCTTAATATACAGATACAAAACATAACGATTGGTGGAAAATACATAGATTTAAACTAGTGCTGTATCCCTCTCAGCGGTCAGGCTCTGTCTGCTGCCACCTTCCTTACCCCTGATGAATCATTTCTTACATTCCTTTACCAAGTAGTTGTCTTCAGGCAGAAACTTCCCATTTTGTTCTAGCTGAGAGGTAAAAAGTAACCAACACATATGGCAAAAAGTACATTGCAATTGTAATCTATTTCGGTTTATGTATTTGAATGTTTACAAAAAAATATTTCCCTACATTTAAAAAAATTGTTTTAACCCAGCAATGCCTCATTAAAGAAAGCTAAGGCCAAACAAAAAAGGAGACAAGTGAATCTGAATTATTTGATATTACATCTTTACAAATTTATTAGTGAAACTAATAAGCTTTCCTTAATAGGGCCTTGTTTTATTTTCCAGATGATCACTGTAGCTACTGAAACAACTATTTTGAGATTCATCTGCACACAAGATCTCTGAATCATCTTTTTGATGTTGCCTGATGAGCCTTCCTTAGCTGCCTTATGTTAAAGTGAACTGTGCTGTACCAGCAGAGTCATGTTTGTTGTAAGTATTGTTTTGCAGCTGTGCAGTGAGGTCTCTTAATGTGCAATGTTATATTTCAGTAATTAACGGATGATTATTGAACTATATCATTTCACATTACTTAACAAGTTCGTGTTCCTCTAGGATCACCACTTGTTTCACTCTACAACTACTCCTGCAGGTTCCTCAGACAATAGCATTAAAAATAGCACCTGATTTGTCACTTTTTCATGCAGTATTATGTTTCTTAGTGGCTCCACTGGTCTTCTGGAAGTTAATATAAACAGCAGGTTGAAAGAATTACCTCTTCCAAATAGCGAAGTGAAGAAACTGAAGCAGTAAATAGCAAGAATGTTCTAGTTAGCTCTAGATATGCTAGCTAGTCATTAAAGATCAGAGAGGGCAGGCGAGAGCACTGAGGTCAGTAAAGGTTGGGAAAGTCATTTCTCTTCTTTTCTCCTGTTTGTGGTGATGAGGGAGAAATTCTTCTCCTTCCTTTCTTTTTCCTTGTTTTCTCCTTGCAGACTGAACTCTTCTCTTCTCCCATACTAACCTCCCCCAACTTTTATCTTCCTTCTTACCATTAAGGTTCCCTAATAAGAAGCCTTACACTTCATTGTGGCTTCTCATAAGAATGGCCATACTGGATCAGACCAATGGTCCATCTACCCATATCCTGTCTTCCGACAATGGCCAATGCCAGGTGCCCTAGAAGGAATGAACAGAACAGGTAATCATCAAGTGATCCATCCCCTGTCACCCATTCCCAGCTTCTGGCAAACAGAGGCTAGGGACACCATCCCTACCCATCCTGGCTAATAGCCATTGATGGACCTATCTTCTAGTTATTTATCTAGTTCTTTTTTGAACCCTGTTATAGTCTTGGCCTCCACAACATCCTTTGGCAAAGAGCTCCAAAGGTTGACTGTGTGTTGTGTGGAAAAAAAACTTACTTTTGTTTGTTTTAAACCTGCTGCCTATTAATTTCATTTGGTGGCCCCTAATTCTTGTGTTATGAGAAGGAGTAAATAACACTTCCTTATTTACTTTCTCCACACAGTCATGATTTTATAGACCTCTATCATTTCCCTCCTTAGTCGTCTCTTTTCCAAGCTGAAAAGTCCAAGTCTTATTAATCTCTCCTCATACAGCAGCCATTCCACACCCTTAATCAGTCTTGTTGCCCTTTTCTGAACTTTTTCCAAGTCCAATATATCTTTTTTGAGATGGTGCCGACAACATCTGCATGCAGTATTCAAGATGTGGGCATACCATGGATTTATATAGAGGCAATATGATATTTTCTGTCTTCATTATCTATTCCTTTCTTAATGGTTCCCAACATTCTGTTTTCTTTTTTGACTGCCGCTGCACATAGTTGTCTGAAAACATCCACTCTATCCACAATGACTCCAAGATATTTTCTTGAGTGGTAACAGCTAACTAAGACCCCACCATTTTATATGTATAGTTGGGATTATGTTTTCCAATGTGCATTACTTTGCATTTATCAACATGGAATTTCATCTGCCATTTTGTTGCCAAGTCACCCAGTTTTGAGAGATCCTTTTGTAGCTCTTTGCAGTCTGCCTGGGACTTATCTATCTTGAGTAGTTTTGTATCATCTGCACATTTTGCCACCTTACTGTTTACCTCTTTTTCCAGATCATTTATGAATATGTTGAATAGTACTGGTCCTAGTACAGACCCCTGGGGGACACCACTATTTACCTCTCTCCATTCTGAAAACTGATATTTATTCCTACCCTTTGTTTCCTATCTTTTAACAATTACCAATCCATGAGAGAACCTTCCCTCTTATCCCACGACTGCTTACTTTGCTTAAGAGCCTTTGGTGAGGGACCTTGTCAAAGGCTTTCTGAAAATCTAAATACACTATATCCACCGGATCCCCCTTGTCCACATGCTTGTTGACCGCCTCAAAGAATTCTAGTAGATCGGCGAGGCATGATTTCCCTTTACAAAAAACATGTTGACTATTCCTCAACAAATTTATGTTCATTTGTGTCTGACAATTTTGGTCTTCACTATAGTTTCAACCAGTTTCCCTGGTACTGAAGTCAGGCTTACTGGCCTGTAATTGCCAGGATCACCTCTGGAATCCTTTTTAAAAATTGGCATCACATTAGCTATCCTCCAGTCATTTGGTACAGAAGCTGATTTAAATGATAGGTTAAAGATGACAGTTAGTAGTCCTGCATATCTTCCCATCCATTTCAAGTAATCCTTTTATTCATATTCCTATGAACTCATTAATTCCACACTCTACCTCTTTGATTCCTGCTCCATTTACAGTACTTCTCACTCATTTTGTTTATCTCTGTGCTCTTGCTGTGACTCTCTCTAGCTAGAGGTTGCATTTTCACTTGCCACCCTTTGCACTGGGAGCTTTCTTCTTCTGTGAACTGTTTCCTCTTTAAAACTGGTCTACATCTCCTCCCTAGCTCATGAACTGACTCTCTTGGTAAACTAATTTTGTACTAACATGGAAACAAAATGTATTCTAAGCTACATCAATCTAAACTGTATAGAAATTGAAACAATATCTTCTTTATAAAAGGATTATTTTGCAATCTCACTCTTCCCCACCTCCAGAAAAAAAGCTCAAGTAAAAGGCAGTACTAAAATATATAGATAGATATAGATAAAGAAGCCCACTATTTTTAGAGGCTCATACTGTGTGTCTGCAGTGGGTAATCATAATAAAACTGAGACAATTGAATAACAATTGAATTGTTCCTGATCTGGAGGTTCAAATTTTTTTTAATTATAAAAATCTAAGTCTTTAGAATAATCTTTCTTAGCTTCTAGAGTACTCATTGCCTTGGCAAGCAATGTTTTACAAAATAAAAATAAGCAATACAATGCTACTGACACCTTTAAATACTATTGCTCACAAAAACTATATTAAAAGAATATTATTTAGGTTGCAAAGTCAAGCACTCAAAAGCTGGGAAATGCCAGATATATGGTTGCCTCTGCAGCTTTAGTTCTGACCCCCCCATTACATAATAGTATAATGCATATACCTGGGGTGGGGGGCAGAACTAAGGTTTCTGAGGCAACCTGGCATTTCCTAGTTTTTTTTTTTAGTAATTGACGTTTTGTATGTAATTGCCTTGAACTTAAGAAAAAGGGTGAAAAACAAATTTTATCATGTGGTTAAGTAACAAAATGGATAATATAAAATGTTCCCCAGCCTAAAGATAGGGGATCTGGTGGCAACCCCTATAATAACACAGATGAAAACTTTATCAAGTACTAAAACCAAAAAATGAGTGCTTTTAGCTTGTGCTCTGAAGGCTGCCAGACTTAGACTCTAGGCTGGGGAATGAGTTCCGAAGGTGAAGACAGTCTACAGAGAACTCCCCTGCTAGTCCTGCAGAATTAAACTCCAGGAACTAACTGTAATGATCTTGGGGTTCATTAAACAAACCAAATGAATGTGAAAGGAATAAAACTTTTAATAAAACTGGAGAGCTTCTGTGGTGAGCTGCTGCACTCAGCCCTGGTGGTCCTAACCCCTGCTTCCAGGGCACAACTCCAAATTCCTATATTCATAATACTATCCCTTATGAGGACGCATCTCTAAATTATAATCTTCTACAAACATCTCTCTACTTCTTCCCTCTTAAAGAAAAACAAATTAACTCTTTTATATATAAACAGCTAGCCACTTTCCAATAATACATTCTCAATCCATCTAGTACATTTCCATAAACCCAATGTGTCAAGTACCTAGAGTGGAGAGGTTACCACCAGCACATCACTCTTCAGTGAGTCTTTACCACTCACTTGCCTCAAATCTCCCTATCCAGGCAGGTTAGCAAGTCTCTCTGAGGCTGTCTATATTGGCAACTGAATGACACAACTTTTCTTTCAGAGGTGTTTAAAAACACACACACACCCCGAAAGACAAAAGTTTTACTGATGACAAGCGCCAGTGTGAACAGCGCTCTGTTGGCAGGAGCACTCTCCTGCCGACAACGCTAATGCTGCTTTTTGGGGATGGAAGTTGTTTGTCAGCAGGAGAGCCAACAAACAGCGGCTACATTGTGTGCCTTTTAGTGACACGGCTGTAGCGACACAGCGCTGTTGCTAAAAGCTGCGTAGTGTAGACACAGCCTTAGTCTTTTAGGACTTTAATCTCTCACTCTGATCTTCTCAGTATTAGCCTTTCATGAGCATCTGAGTTGTTCTCTTGTTTCTTTGAGCGTTGATGATAAAGAATTGGTCAGATGGGAAACCAGAGTCCACGTCAGCTGTTAATGTGTTGGAAATTTCTGGGATTTCTTGTAGATCCCTTTGATTACACTGAAATGTGTCCCCTGGTCTGTCCTGACTACACAAGACCTTGGATGCAGCTGTTCTTTAACGATACCCTTTTGGCCCCAAGGATTAGAGGTGTGATTTCTCAGGCACACTCTTTATCACCTGGATTAAGAGATGGGAAATATTTAAAATATTTCTGCTTCCACTTCTGATTTTTTTCATATTCCATATGATTTCATTGTTATGCGATTTCAGCAAGTTATCAGAAATTGGTAAATTAAATCTGATCCTTCTTCCCATTAACAGCTGAGCTGGAGGAAAGCCGTTCTCCAGGGATGTACTTCAGTAAACCGGTAATGCCTTATACAAATCACCCCCACTGTCAAAAGTCTTTTTCATAAGGTTCTTTACTGTCCCTATAGATCTTTCCACAAGTCCATTTGATTGGGGGTAGTTTGGAATTGATGTTTTGTGATGAAAATCCCAATCTATGGCAAATTGCCCAAAATCTGCACTGGAAAATTGCAGCCCATTATCACTAAAGACTTAATCTGGAATTCCATGTCTGGAGAAGATTCCCTTCATGCTGGCTATCACTAACTTACTATTAGTACTGTGCAGTGTGCAAATATCTGGATACAGAGAATAATGATATGTGACTATTAAATAATCCTTTGATTGCCAAGTAAATAAGTCAGTGCCTACCTTCTGATAAGGCCTTCGTGGAACTGAATGTGCTTGACTTCTCTGCATTTCGGATCTTCAGCATTTTGCAAAATGATTATTTTCCCCACATTTGTGAAGTTTTCCAAAGGCAACACACTGGGTTCATGCTGTGATCCATACCTTCCTCAAGGCCGCCTGTACCCACCCAGCAGTGGTTTTTCATAGCAAGTGGTTCCACTCTTTGATTTGACCTATTCTGGCTATATTCTTTAGTACTCAGTACATGGATAACCCCTTCAGCCCTTTGGCTTGTGCTTTCACAGTTTCTGCTGCCCTGCATGTTTGGAGAGCTTTTTCTAAAGTTTTAACACATTGTCTTTAATGCCACAAATGATTCTGTCTCTGTCAGATCATTAAAGTTACAGGTTTTACTGAGTTTCCTTAATTCTGTGATATATCACTCTGTCTATGGTGTCATCAGTTTTTTGCATGCATGTAAAAAATTCTCTCAAAGGTTTCATTTGTTTTTCGAGTGCAATGTTCCTCAAATTTAATCAGTATTTTGTTTAACTTCACTCTTTCACCTTCTTCAGACTTAAAGTTGTTATAAATATCCAATGCTTCCTCCACAGCAACATGCAAAAAGATAGATGATTTCATGTTATCACTTCTCTCTTCTCCCCTCTTCCCCTCCCCTCCCCCCCCTCCGCCTCTATGGCTACTAAATACAATTCAAATCTCTGAATTTTTTCCAGTTCTCTGCAGCATTGCCTGACATTTGCAGACTGGAAGAAGGTTGCAACACATACATTTTTGGCTTTCTCTGTTCTTTTTAAGCTAGTCAAGCTACTATTGTACTCGCCAAATACATGCAAAAGCTTCTGTGCCTAGTGTTCCACGTGCTTCTCTGGTGCCCCCCTTTGTCTCTGCTTTCCATTGCAAACACAGGAGTTAACTTCAAGATGACTGCAGTCAGGGCTGGCTCCAGGCACCAGCTGAGCAAGCTGGTGCTTGGGGCGGCAGATTGTTGGAGGCGGCATTCTGCCCAATCCTAGGGCGGCACGGCCGCTTTTTTTTTTTTTTTTTTTTTTTTTTGCTTGGGGCGGCCAAAAAGGCAGAGCTGGCCCTGACTGCAGTTTCCTTCTCATTTGGCTGTTCTGACAACATGTAACAATCATGGGGTTCATTAAACAAACCAAATGCATGAGAAAGGAACAAAACTTTTATTAAAACAAACTGGAGAGCTTCTGTGGTGAACTGCTGCACACAGCCATCTGGTGTGTCCCCCGCCCCGCACCTCCAAAGCACATCTCCAAATTCCTATGTACATAGTACTGTTCCTTATGAGAGAATGTCTCTAAATTACAATATTCTACAAACATCTCTCTACACTAACAAGATCACCTGGAATGCTCTTAGATAGCTCTGGCTGGGTACAAAGTGGGACACTCTCAAGTTGCTGGGTTCCAGACTACTCAGACCTTTAAAGATGGTCACCAATACCTTGGATTGACACCAAGAGGTTGACCGTGACCTGTTAGCTGTTTAATGGTCCATCAGACTTAGAATACAGGCAGCTGACTTTTGTTCTTTCGGAAGCTTCTTTCAGTGGCACCATTCTGTTCGGGTTTGATGCTGTAACCAATTACTATTATGCTAAATGACCTGGGACTCGCCTACTTGAGAGACTGCCTCTCTGTGCGATACTGCCAAAGATGTAGTCAGTGGAGGCACTTGAGATCAAGTACCCATAACATAAAAGAATGGTTAGTGTAGCCTTCCCATTGTGGGTTCCTTGGCTTTGCAGCTCACTCTCCCTGCCTCCTTTTGGTTAGAAATATCTCTAATTTGTTCTCCAAGGCATCCTGGGAGTTTCTGATACAGGCAGGTGGCAAGGGATATGGTTTAAGGTATCAGATTTTGTTTGGAGACTGCTGTTTTTGTAAACAAATGAAGCTGATTGGGATAGGGATTACACAAATTCTACAAGATTAAATAATGGCAGAGTGCACGGACCTGGGATGGGCCCTCTTAAATATTTATCTTTATAAATTGAAAAATAAATAAATAAATTTGACTTGAAATCACTTTACTGGAATATGTTAAGCAGAGGTCCATGTCTGTGCATAATAAGGCCTACTTCCTAAAGGCAATGTCCTGCACATGCTTCAGCATGTTCAATGCTTTTGTTCAATGTATTGCTATGCCACAGATTCAATAACTGCTGCAAAATAGTAAAGGTTTAAACCGAAAGACATCAACTTCTAAAAACCCTTCCTCTGCCTTCAAAATTCAAATAAACTCCCCTAATCGCTGACAAAGTATTTTTCAAAATAGTGGCCAAAAAGACGTGAAACGAGGCATCAATATTGCCAGATAGTATTGTAAAGCATTTTGGAGAAGGATAATCTTGTTTTGCATATCTAAAAGCAGGTTGTAAAACTGCTGAGATTATACAATTTATAATGGAAATTCTAAGAGAATTTAAATATTGTTAAGTACAATAGCAGCATATACTTAAGGTTATAATCTTTCTTTGCCTATAATACCAAACTTCTTTTTTCTCAAATGGCTGTCTTATTTTTTTTTCCCTTCTGGTTACAAGGATTCTCAATCACTGCCACACTTGCAGATACAGACTAATTTATATCTTCCTTGCAAACTCAAACCAGAAGAAGGAGCTAATTTCTGGAAGAACTGGGTACAAATGAAAAATGAGGCTGTATGGAAAGATGCTGGAAAAAACCTTCAGGGATTTGGAAGTATGATTTTTAATTTATTTTTCATTGTTCACTGAAAAAAAGAGATGTCCTTATATGGCATCTAAAGATTCAGGGCCTGATTTTTTTTCAATAGTATCTTTCTCCCCAAGTCGTCCCATTGAAATCCATGGTTAAGGGTTGCAAAATTAGGCTATTCATTATAAAATAAGGCTCTGTGTAAATCACAGTTTCACAGACTGCACAGAAATGGTGAGATTAGCCCAATACTGTGACTTTTGCAACTGTGGGGAGGCGGACGAAGGCATCTCAGTTTCTGCCTCCCCTCTGTTGGAAAAATCAGAGTGTTGGGCTGATACAGCTGCTGCAGTTGGAGGTTGAGATGTCTCATCATGTGGTGCTAGCTGGTGGCCCAGCTCTTGCCCAGCCTGCCACTGCTACTTCCTGTCCGGCCAGCAGAGAGACAGGGAAGGTACTGACAATGCATGGGGATTAGGAGACCCTGGCCTGGCCTGGCCTAGCCCACTCCACAGCAGTCCACGGCAGGCTGAGGGGAGATACTGCAGGCGCTGAGAGGGATTTTCCGCTTGGAGTACAAGCATGTGTGTGAGGGAGGCCAGAGCTGGAATGGATGGATGGCGCCTTGTGGTGACACACACCCTGCTCCAGGGGCCTGCCATGCCCACTCTAGGGAGTGGGACTGGCCTGCCACTTACCTGCCCTCCCCAGGATGGGATCAGCCCACTTAACTCCCCATAAGCAGCCTCTGCCTCAGCTGGGAGGTGGAAGCTGGGATGCCTGCTTGGAAAAATTGCAGCAGTTCAGCTGGGGAGGCAACTCTGCAACCGTGCATATTCTGGTATTTCGTGAAATTCCAACACTTACCCCTGAAGCTGTTGTGATTCAATACAAAATACAATGCAGTTTACACAGAGCCTTAGTTGTAAACTGCTCATTCAGAATATTTCAACCTATAGCAGTTTCCAGAAACAGTACCAGAGCTTTTTTCTAGGAGTGTATTTGGTTATGTAGTGGTTTGTCACTTATAAAAAACCCCAAACTTCTCAGCATTAAAAAAACATGCAAGATTTCCTCTTCATTGAAATCACACATTTATTAGAGAGAAGAAAGGTTTATGCTAACTTGACAAATAACAGGAGAAAATTAACCTGGCTTAAATATGCTCTTTTCATATTATAGGAAGAAAACCAATGACTTTTAGGGAAGATGTCCTTTCAGTGCCAATAGCAGAACTGAATTATGGGCTGTGCCTAATGACCAAAGAAGCTAGAAAGGAAGATGGTTCCTCTTATGAAGCAGACATGTTGTATTATTTATTTCTTTGTATTCAAAAGGTAAACATAAAATACTGTTGAATGACTGTTGGACTCCTACTATACACAGAGAATTAGATCTTACATGAAAAGTGCCGTTTTCCCCTTCAGGAGGTAACCCATGAGAGAGAGTTGCCAAAGAAAATCTGAGAGCTGATTGTAGCTACTCATGCTGAGTTGAAAAAGCATATATTCCCTTTCCTGAAACAGTGTCACTAATGCAGAATGTAATGTGTTCTGTGCAATCCCATAAAATAATTTGTTAAAATATAGAATTAAACAGTGGAAGCTTTTAGTTTTGAACCTAAGGGTGGTGGGGGCTGGAATTAGAGGGGTTCGGGGAGGGGCACAATTGGGGCTTTTTGAGGCATAATATTCCTCAATACTCCGCATACTAAAGCTTTCATGATAAGAGATCCAAAATAGTTTTTTTTTTTTGGGGGGGGGGGGGGAGGAGAATACCCACAGCTTGTTGTTTAGTCCATCCTTCAAGATGTGTTGCTAAGGGAACTTAGTGTGGAGCAGGAGTTAGCCTATAAAATAAATAGAGCATAGGTGCAGGTAGTGTTAACAGGAATCAGCTGAACTGTTAGAATATAGGTATTAATTTTGTTAGTGTAGACCAGGCCAGTGATAGTAAATTTGAACCCTCTTCCAATAAGTCTTAAATACCTGTATTGCTGATACCTGATCAATAGGACTAATGAGCTTTATATTCTTGAAGTGTTTCTGAATTCACTGTGTTCTTGCAAAACTCACTTTCCAGTTTATTCTTGTTCAGACGGCTAAAGTCTAAATGAAGTAAGTTGATGTATGCATGTCACAGGCATTACTGAGACAGGCTATTTGGGTGGAAGAGAGACTTGTTTCATTCCCCCTCCCCCCCCTGTAATAATTTAAATAGAACAAACTTAAAATCCAGTTTTTAAAAATGTACTAGTTTAGGGAAATTGCTCTCTCATGCAAGAGTCAGTAGAACTTTGTCAGTGATTAATTTAAAACATGGGATTATTATTTTTTTACAATGAATCATTTAAATTCCAACATGCTAGGCCACTCCATTAGGGAAAATGTTAGTGTGAAATGATGAAGACTAACTGATGTTCCTGTTCTTCTGTAGTGACTGAGTTATGTTTTTGTAGAGTTTACATTCTGAGCCATTTTATGGTTGAGACATTCAGAGGTTAACTAACTTCGTTATAAAATGAAGTCTAGTAAAACAGAGCTTTCATTTCAGTTATTATCCTACCCACATCCCTTTCTTTTTTTATTCATAGTATATGTTTGACAATGACAGAATTGACAACATTTTTGCTGATCTTTATTATGTGAAGTTTTTGGAAAGACTTCATGGAGTGATGAAGGGATGGTGTCCAAAAGTGAGCCCCTCTGGTAAGTGGAGAAACATTGGAGGGAAAATGAAGTCTGTACTTGACTAGTATGTTCTGAAATGAATTTATTTGTATCAATATTTGTTTTCCAGGGTATATTCTGTCTAGCTGTATCATGGAGGAAATGTTATGGGATTGCAAACAACTTGGAGCACATTCTCCTGCTACTCTCCTGTTCACACTGATGTATTTCAACACTAAGTAAGAATGTTTTATATAAAAGTCTTTCATGTCTGAGTCCATGTAGCCTACCAGATGGCTTAGTTTTTGTAACTTGCTGAAAAAGGTTTCCCAATCTCCTCCTGTCCCCTGCATACCAAACAAATGAATTGGTAAATATACTTTAATGCTTGCCAAAACCTTACTATTTGTGTTTTGCTCAAATTCTCATTATCTCTTGATGTTTAGTGCACATGGTGAACTGACAGGTGGGGAGTGGATAGTACATGTTAGAAGTAGTCGTTAGATTTATTTTCCCTGATTACTCATATCTAATTTTTCATAAGCTAAGTACTGAAAGACAAACCTCTTATCATACTTCTATAATTCATTTTCTCTTTTTTTATACTTTTCTTTACAACAGAACTATCATGTTGGTTATTTTCACAACCACAAACAATATTCATGTAAAAACCACTGTAGACTCATTACTGAGTCTTATAAGAAACAATCCCTGTCTGATGCTTATGTAAATTCTTAATAACTTGGTATTATTTCTTTTCTTGTGCTGTTAGTTTCTGAACATCCATTAATATTGTTTCCAATGAAAGCCCCATTTTAAATGCCAAGCAAACTATGTATACATTGCAAATAAAACACAGTTGGAAGGTAATATATTCATTAGTGCAGGGGTTGGAAACCTTCGGCACACAGCCCATCAGGTAATCCGCTGGCGGGCTGCAAGACGTTTTGTTTACATTGACCATCCGCAGGCACGGCCCCCCGTAGCTCCCAGTGGCCACCGTTCGCCGTTCCCGGCCAATGGGAGCTGCAGGAAGTGGCAGGCTGCAGGTACATGCTGACTGCTGCTTCCTGAAGCTCCTATTGGCTGGGAACGGCGAACCGCAGCCACTGGGAGCTGTGGGGGGCCGTGCCTGCGGACAGTCAACATCCGCAAAATGTCTCGTGGCCCGCCAGCAGATTACTCTGCATTAGTGGGTACTATTACACTTCCCTCCCTCCTCTTCCCCTCCCCCCACCTAATTGTATAATTTAGAATTTTAATTTACTTAATTACATTGGTATTGAGTTGTTCAGCTCAAATTGGAATTTAACTTTCTAAAAACAGGTTGGAATCAAGAAATCCTATAATACATGTTGACTTATTCTTCCTTTGTATAAATAGATTCTTTCTCTGTATAAAACTAAATATTCTGAAGTTATTTATAAGATAGACCTAAATCAATGATTCTTCTTGACCACACGCTATTTGTGCTTAATTATATTACAAGACTATCTTTGACTCTTCTGAGGATGTGCGTTGACAAAAGCATTAAGATAAACATTTACTAAAGTTTTAAAGTAACTGTTTCAAATCATGTTGGTCTGAATTTGACTTCCCTTTAAAATTATCTGGTAAATAATATCCTCTCTTTTAAAATATTTGGTAGTGCCTTTACTTTTTAATAAAAAAAAAAAATCATCACTGTTCTGTGCAAGGCAAGTTTTTTGTATTTTTCCTCTGTTGCTGCAGTTAACAAAGAAATACCATTCCTACTTTTTTTTTTCTGTACCAGAATCAACAAAAACACAAAGCAATATTGACATTAATTACAAGATGTGTCCAAATATTAGGGGGTATAGAGACTTAAATGTTTTGCCAAAAAACAAACTTTTATACACGTTTACCCCGATATAACACTAATTTGGATATCACGCGGTAAAGCAGTGCTCCGGGGGAGCGGGGCTGTGCACACCAGTGGATCAAAGCAAGTTCAATATAACGCGATTTCACCTATAACGCGGTAAGATTTTTTGGCTCCCGAGGACAGCGTTATATCGAGGTAGAGGTGTACAAACTTTATTTTGCAATCTTACAAAAGATAGCATCACTCTTTTTATAGTTGAAATGAATTTTGGTGTGTAATGATTTTAAACAGATTGGAATTAAATAACATCAGAATAGGATATGCATTCCTACGCACTTTGATCTGTCATTAAGCTAAAAATTAAGGTCCCAGTTCTTCAAAGCACTTAAGTACCGATGCAAAGTCCAATGAAGTAAATGGAAAGACTCCCCTTGAGTTCTGTTGGCTTTGGATTATGGTTTTAACCATGTGCTTAGCTTCAAGCACATACTTAGATGCTTTGTTGAATAAGAACTGGAGGGTATGTCTACACAGGGATTAAAGACCTGGTTAGACTAGGTCAGTTGACTCGGGCTCATGGACTCAGGCTGTGGAGCTAAAAATCGCTGTGTAGATGTTCAGTCTCAAGCTGGACCTCCAGTCCTGGGACCATCCCCTTCGCAGGGTCCCAGAGCTCAGGCTCCAGCCCAAGCCCCAACATCTACACTGTGATATTTTCAGCCCTGGTGCCCAATTCAGCTGATGTGGTCCAGCTGTAAGTGTTGTATCCCTATGTAGACGTACACTAAGAGCCTTTAACTACCCAAAAGTGTACCAATATTTTAACCTTCCTCCCCTTCCCCAAACAAAAAAAGTTAGAAGCATTCAGAATGGGTTTATTTTGAAAGATTATTCTATTTACTATGCCATAATAAATAGCTCTCAGATGGGAGAATCTGATTTTGGGTTGTTAAAATTATTTTTTAGTCTGTCTTCCTGTTTCTCTTTCTTGTTGATTTGTGTTCCTTTTATTTATGGTGGTGGAAGGCAGAGCTGATTATTTGCTATTAAAGATTCTTTATAATGTTGCTTAAGACTCCTTGGTAACCAAATTAGGAGTATACTACAAGCGGAGTAAGATCTCAAACAACCCTTGTTTTCACTAAAGTCCCAGTCCGGCAGAAACCTCAGTGACACTACTCACAATATGTAAAATTCAGCATGTGCATAAGTCTTTGCAGGATTAAGTAATGTTTTCTAATATAGTATTGGATCCCGCAAATACTCACTTTGCTGGGACTATTCATGTGAGTAAAGTTACTTCCAGAATCAAGTCCATAGATTAATGTCCAAAAGGAAACACCTGTATAGTGAGGTCTTAAAGAATGTTTCAGCTCTCTGCCCTCATTTCTGATTTTGGCACAATGCAGAAGGGACCTTTCTGAAATTTGATGTGGGGTCTAGATGAGCTCAAATAATTAGTTGAAGTCAGAATGTGACTTTGAACAGGTAGGATTATATTCTGAATTCTTGCTGTGCCATAAAACAGTAATATTGAATCCAATTACTCTGGGGTTACACAAGTATAATAGGTCAGAATTTGGTCCACAGTCCAAAGCTATACTTTTTATCGAGAATCTGGAAAGCCTTTAAAAAAATATTTCTACTCACTTAATTTGTTTTTAAGTACTCCCTGCCCAGTTTGCCATCTCTCTCCCCAAAACTGAGTTATAATTGTTTTTCTCTTGTATGTGAGTAGGTATTTCATATTGAAAACTGTGGAGCAGCATGCACAGCTAGCCTTTTCCAAAATACTGAAGCAGACCAGGAAAAATACAGGCATCGGAAAGGACAAATGTTCTATAATACGATTCCTGAGGCTTTATGGACAGATTCTTGGAGGACGAAAAGGTTTGAACTCATTAGACTAGGATAATAACCTTTAAAATGATTGTGTGCCATTGTTTGCCACTAAGATTGTGAAGGACATGACAAAAAAAGCCGCCTTGGCAATTTGTTTGGAATCTGAGCACTGCTGTTAGTGTACATATATGCTTAGACTCTGTTCCAGCAGAGAACTGTGTAGGTGAACCCCTCCTACTGTGCATAGCCCCATTTAAGTCCGTGGGGTTCTTTAGGGAAGCAGGGGTTTTCCTGTGCAGAGTCAGTCTCAGGCCTGGAGCTTTAGATTGTATTCCCCACTCCTAGTGATGCACATCTAAGTTGGGACCCTCAAATGCACTCGGCATTGGCCTAACTCTGCACCCACTGAAATCAATTAGAGCAAAGGTAGGCCAGCACTAAGTACAGGGTATTCTTAAAAATTCCAACTTTCATGTTTTTGGCAATTTTTTCTAACTTTTATTAAAGCTGTCTCCCTATTTCCTTTCTCTTCTCTCCTTGCATGTTTGTGTTTCTTTTTGCATCTTTTCTACGTCTGATTCTTTTAGAAACCCAGACATAGGATTTGTTTCACAGGGGGCATTACGCTATGTATATTTTAGATCAGTTACTCTCAAAATGCTTGGGCCATTTCCTTGCTCCCTGAACCCCTCCTAATTTACAAACATACGCACATACCTCTGCCTTGGTGGAGCATATCTGCTCTCTTTAGAGTGTGTGTTTCTCTCCTTAAAGCTATAACCTGTCCTCAACCTGTGTGCGGAGTTCACATTGACGTTCCATAGGGGAGAGGATTTTTGTCTTCAGCATACTGGCAGGCTATTGTCCTAGCCATTTTCCAAAATGGTTGCGTGTCATGGAACTAGCCTATCTGGAAGTTTAACAAACTACAACTCATTCTGTGCTCTGAACTGTCAAGTGATTGGTTTCATTCTCCAGTTACTACAGATCTACCTTACGTACATACATAATGGTTCAGTATCTTCTCTACAGCCATAAGGCAGAGGCAGCTTAACGAAATAGCATCAGACATATATGCTCAAATGAAATCCCTGCCCCCACCCCCGAGAGGACTGTGCATGCACAGATGAACTCTTGCGGTGATTCCTAAATTATAGAATGAGAGGGTATATTCAGACTCTACAAGACATTAAACAGTGGTTGCTATAACTTTTTTCTGAATAGAGTTGGTCTCCAGAAAGGCTAGATGCATATTTTATTCTTTTGGGTCACTTCCGCAAGTATTGAACAGCGTGGCATTCCATAACACTTTCTTTATGCTGCAAAAGTTTGAGGCACCCTCTTATATGCTTTGTGAGAATAACTTGCACAGCTTCCCTATGTTACCATGTGATCTTGGCATTTCTTTCAGGTTGCTTGATGGTCACTTAGAATCATAGTCTATCAGGGATGGAAATGGAAGGGACCTCAGGAGGTCATCTAGTCCAACCCCCTGGCTCAAAGCAGGACCAATCCCCAGACAGATTTTTGCCCCAGATCCCTAAGTGGCCCACTCAAGGATTGAACTCCCAACCCTGGGTGTAGCAGGCCAATGCTCAAACCACTGAGCTGCCTCCTGGCTTGTCTTAAATTGAGGCAGGGACCCATATTTTTTTGTTTGCCTGGAGCAGCAATGCTGCTTGAGGCCTACTTTAATATAAACCAGTATGCATCCCGTCTACTACAGTAAAGAATGCTGACCACTTAAGTTTAAGCACTTCGAGTTCTTAATGAAAATGAGTTTGAGTAGTAGGGTTGCAGCTATTCCTAAAGTGCTGAATGGAGGCCATGACTTGGTTTCCAGAGGGTCTAAAGTAACTTTTTTTTTTTTTTTTAAATATAGTTTACAAATAAATAGGATTTCATCCAAGAAAATTGTATAGGATTTACTTAGAAGAATGGAGGATTTGAAGTCCTTAGAAAGGCTGACAGTATTGCCTCTTCTCTTTCTCCCCCTCATCTCCTTTCCCCTTCTGCCACTTTGGGGAATGACACTTTCTCTACTTATCCAGTGGAAGCTAAACACTACCCCCCACGACGTGTAACAGAATTTTTACCTGTTTACAAATCCGTCCCTTCCACAATGCCCAGGCATTCACTACGCATCAGTCCTATTGATCCAGCTCCTGGAGCCATTGAGCTGATTGCAAGGGAAAATTCCTCTCTCTTATACACTCTGTGTGTGTGTGTGTGTGTGTGTGTGTGTGCAAAGCATTTTAAAATGATTCCTAGCCCAAAAAGTATATGCAATTTTTGAAAAGGCTTTGCAAAATCAAGTAATTTAGGAAGCAATCTTTCATACAGTCATTGGTGGTTTTAGTGGATTTTCAGAGAGGTGAACATATGCCCATAAAGTCAGACTGCTTACAGGGCCGGCTTTAGGGCGATTCAGCCGATTCCCCGGAATTGGGCCCCGCAACGTCCCGAAGGAGCTGCCTCCGAAGTCCCGCCACTGTCTTCGGCAGCAGCTCAATCGCCGTCGCGGAGCAAGTGCCGCCGAAGTAGGGCCGGCTCCAGGCACCAGCTTAACAAGCAGGTGCTTGGGGCAGCCAAGGGAGAGGGGCGGCACCTGTGGCATTTTGGGGGCGGCAGGTCCCTCACTCCCTCTAGGAGCGAAAGACCTGCA
Source organism: Trachemys scripta elegans (assembly GCF_013100865.1). Classification (NCBI taxonomy): domain Eukaryota; kingdom Metazoa; phylum Chordata; order Testudines; family Emydidae; genus Trachemys; species Trachemys scripta. The sequence continues at coordinate 37,143,929 of NC_048298.1, read as the reverse complement.
GCTGAACTGCTGCCGCCGATCGCAGCTTTTTTTTTTTTTTTTTGCTTGGGGCGACAAATGCTGGAGCCGGCCCTGCGCCGAAGGCACCGGCAGCTGATTGAGCTGCCGCCTAAGTCCCGGCACTGTTGTCTTCAGCAGCTCAATTGTTGCCGCTGTCTTCGGCGGCATTTTGGCGGACGTCCTTCCTCCGTGGCAGCGATTGAGCTGCCGCCGAAGACAGTGGTGGGACTACGGCGGCAGCTCCTTCGACTGGGGCCCCGCGGTGCCTAAAGCCGGCCCTGCTGCTTTAGACTGGATCTGCAAAACCTATGATGGGGTTCTGCAGACACAACGAATGAAATCCTAGCCCCATTGAAATCAATAGGACTTTTGTCGTTGACGTCACTGAGGTCAGGATTTCACCTCATAGATTCAGAAAACTCATCACTGGTAAATAACTTTTTACGTGAACTGTTTGTTTTTATTAGGTTAAATCCTTATATTTTAGGTCACCCATACAACTTTCCGTATACCTTTTTATAGCTACATGTTTTTAGCTGCCACTGTCTGCAGGAAGTACTTTCCTGTTGCATGAGCTTCACCCTCTGTTTCCTATGATACAATTGTGTATGCTAATGATCAGTATGGCTAACATTTATCTGCTAGTACAACATACCAGATTGGTTTTATTTTCCTAAGCTGTAAGTCATTTATCCACAGACTAGGTCAGACACTGGCAAGAGCAGTAAGTTTCTCTATACTACAATAGTGGCGTGCCTGTTGTTGAAATATTCAGCTGCTATAAAAACACTTTATTTAAAGGAGCCACATTGAAATAAGACTGTTTAAAATAGTACACCTCTACCTTGATATAACGCTGTCCTCGGGAGCCAAAAAATCTTACCGCTTTATAGGTGAAACCGCGTTATATTGAACTTGCTTTGATCCACTGGAGTGCGCAGCCCCGTCCCCCCCGGAGCACTGCTTTACCACGTTATATCCAAATTCGTGTTATATCGGGTTGTGTTATATCAGGGTAGAGGTGTACTATTGATCAAAAACTTTCATCTGTAAAAATACTTTATTGAAACTAAATGCTGTGTTGTGAACTCACTACACACTATTTGCCTCTTTTTTGATTTGCAGATGAGACTTATGTGGAACAACCTGAAAACCCAGACAACCCTTTGCAGTGCCCCATAAAATTGTATGATTTCTATTGCTTTAAATGGTAAGGCTCTAAGGACTTATTTTCTACACTAGTTTTAAACATTTGATGGCTTTCAACAACGTTTCATCCAACTAGCTAAACAACTTTAGCAATTCACAGGGAAAGATTTTCTCTTCTATAATGATTGACTTCCCTCATTTAATACTTGGGCTTCACACCACAAACACCTATTCCAGTCTGAGTTTGGCAAGAGTGGATCACTGCTAATTCAAAGAGGAATGCCTAAAGCTAGCAACTTATGTGTGGGAGCAAATATATCTTATTACATAATAAAGAAGAAAGTCAATGCTAATTTTACTATTAAAAGGAGTATAACTAAGTAGTGTGTTGCTTGGTATAATTTAAACTTTCCTTATAGCCCCCAAGGTGTCAAAGGGCCAAGTGATACCTTCTATCTGGTCCCTGAACCAGTCGTGGCACCAAACAGTCCTATCTGGTACTCTGCTCAGCCTGTGAAAGTGGATGTGATGGAGCAGATGTTGACCAGAATTCTGATGGTCAAGGAGGTCCAAGAAGCACATGCGAAGACCCATATATCCGCATAGCAACAAGGACAAATGGATAAGTTACAACATTGCTCATATTACAAAGTTGTAAATACAATATTTTTTTTTCATAAGGCACGGAAGACTGTCTGTAGCTAACACTTTCTTTTTACTAGAAGATGACTGAATGCTATGAGTAAATAGCCTTTAACAGTACCAATTTGCTAAATTCCAGAAAGTGGATTTCCTATTTTGTTCATATTTGTCTAATTTATACTAGCACTTAGAGGGACAGATGTGGTTCTAGTACTAATACTGTGAAACACCAGCTAAATCAGAGTCCCAAAAGTGTCATTTTGATTAATTTATAAGTACATAGCTCCTTAAACTGAATTGACAGTGGGAAGTGTATACAAATTCAGTTTTTATCATAGTCCTCAATGGAAATAGCGGTTACTGAATAATATTCTTACATTGTGACTTACTAATAGTGCAATGCAGGCATAATTTTCTCTATAAAACAAGAGTGACTTTTAAATTTTTTTTCCTCGTTAAAAGGATGCTTCCATGACTAGTCTATTTGCAAAGGACAGACTTTGGAGAACTAGTACTTTGAGAGGAGTAGGAACTCTAACAGCCTTAAATGCCTTGTGGCTAATATTTGTATAAGGTTGGACAGATTACATTAAAACATTAACTTCTTTAGTTAGCAGGGAAAGAATTTACTTCACTTTCAAAAGCTGGGGCAATAAAGACACCAGAAACTCTGAGACTGTTCCTATTTCTAGGTTGTGAATATGTGCATCGATACATTTCTCACTACACCCTTGACGCTTTATTGGAATCAACTGTGTATGTACAGAAGGCTTGCATAACACGGATCTATACAAATTTACCTCAGTTCAGTAATCTAGTGCCTTACCACAACCCAGCCACTTAAACATTGTAGCAGTGGCTGTAAAGTATCTTGTTGATGTAAGTTCACCTTTTCAAGGGACATTTTGTATATTTTTCACATGATAATACTGTATAGATCACCAGTAAGAAAAATGGAGTTTGTTGGTGGAAGTATTATAGATTATGCTATGTTATATTATTTACAAACTCAATACTAATTGTCTTGAAAATAAACTTTGCTTTTGATAGTGTTGTCAAAATTACATTTAAACATGAAGCTGAAACAAATGAAGTGACCCACTGGTTTTGAATAGTTCACTAAAACCAGACTTGACCCATATTGTGCATAAACAATAAATGGGTTAAGATCACATCTCTTCAAATGCTTATTAATTGAAAAAGAATGCTGCTGTTTTATATTTGTATACCCTGAGTGGAGGCAGTAGTTTTTGATCCAAGATGGGAGATGTTACTATTGACAATGACAAATATCTAGTGCAGTACATGACCCCTAGTGCCAACATGGCTGGTTTAAAATTAAATAGGGATGGCATCTGATCTGGTTTATACCAGTTTATGCACGTTCGTTCTCTCTCTCTACATATACACACATACAACCTACTGTAAATATCCAGAAACATTTAAATGAATGTGTTGCAAATTGCCATTCTGAACATATTTTTCTCTCCCATCTCTACTATGAAGAGCGAAGGTGAGATGGGTAAAACCTAGTAAATAATCCAGCCCATCTCTGGTAATAGAGACTTGTTCCTAAAGACGTCTCCAAACTCATGTTCAATTGCAAATGATGGGGCTTCTTCCTCTCAAGAATAGCCTCCCTTGTGAAGTGATGAAGCTTTTCCTGCTCAGCTTAAATTTTCTTTCCTAATTTTTTCACTGTTCCTTGTTATGCTTTCAGAATTCCATCCTAAATTACGTTCTTCAAAGAGTCAGACATATCTCCCTTTAGTCATTTTAGTTAAACTGTCAATCAATCCTTCCATCTCCTTTGGAACTGTTTTTTCTCAGCTACCTCTAGTTTGTCAAATTGTACTGTGATGCCCAGAGCATCGTAAATGCGGTTGTCAAGAGCAAGCAACCATGATTAGTTTTTGCTGAGGTGAATAGGCCAATAGATGCTTTGTAACTGGAATCAAACTAGTATAGTAAAGACATATCAATAACTTTTGACAGAGATAGAATAAGTCTTAAATCCAGTAACTGTAAAGGGATTGGGTCCTGGTTGTTGCAACTACTTGCATGACCTCCCACTGCTTGTTCTTACCAAAGGATTTTAATGATAAGGTTGAGCTAAGGCACTTTACACAGCATTTAGAATATGTGATCAGCAACCTCACTGGAAGATTGAATGCTGCTACTGTGGCTATAAAAAGCATCATTTATACTATCTTCAAATCATTCATAGGGAGTATATGCATATTGTAAACATAAACAGAGTAGGAAGAGAGCCTTAGAATTCATCCACTCATTTCTGACAAACAATTAACCTACAATGTCCACGCCCGTCTTGACTGCTAAGACACTAGCACAGGAACAGATGGATGCAACCAGTCTATGTTTGAAGTGCATCTTATGTTACTAAGTTTATTATGCAATCAAAATTAGCCCAGCTGATTAATTTAGACATATGAACTATTGTAGATAGACTTTCACTTCCAAAGGATATCCAGAGAAAGATAAAAGTGCTGTAGATGTTATTGTAGAATTTACAGCTGCAGATAATGTGAAAGCGAAGCTTATTTAGTCTTTCAAGGAGAAGTTAGATTTTAATTGAGGTTAGGATGTCTATAGTATGTAACTGAGACTCCATTCTTAAAAGATCCATCACACTTTGAATGAGCCTTTATCTTGTTAGTGGTAGACATGATTCAGCTATATGAAAGGGAGTTCATGGCCCAAGTAAACAACCTATCCTGTCAGTATTTGTCACAGTTAAGATAGTGGCATAACTTGGTTACAAACAAGCAGCTCTGGTACAGATGCTACAGTATGTTACAGCAAAGCAGCAGCTCTGCTTTAGTTAAGGCGGGGAAGCCCTTTCTGTTTAAAGGTTGGCTCTCAGTGCTCTAAAAGCCCCATGTTTACTTGAATTGCCTTGAAATTTGGTATGCCTCATGAGGATGGTGGGTAGAATTCGTGATCCAAAGTTGGAGTTATTTGAACAAGGAGTTTGAGATCCAGCATTTCTTAAGGTTGACATTCTACCACTGGCTTAGTTTGATTCCCAAGTCTACACAATGTCTCTGATTATGCCCCAAATGTCTGTCTGTCACTCAACATTTAGCCTAGCTACTGTAGAATACCTACCAGCCCTTAGGGGAAGTAATAGTAAAAATGTTATTCAAAAAAGTTAAGCTGTCTAGATGTATACTAATGCCTTGCCACAGTAGTCTCAACTGCCAACCTACATAATGGTCACGTAGGTAGCTGTAGTTATTGACAACAAAAACATTTTCCTGTTTTAAAAAAACAAATAAACTGGTATTTGCTGACAAAATACTTAACATAGTTAGGGTTGGCTTGTGGTATTTCACACCCTTCCAAAATGAGTTCAGTGACATTCTAACCTATGAAAACCAGGAAGTGAATAGTTATGATACATACGTGCGCGCACACACACATTCTGCCTTTGGAAATAGTGAAGAACACTCAGGGAATAGGGCATATGGACACTGGAAGACCGAGTATAAGGCAGATTGCCTCATATCACAATCATAGTAGTTCTTTGACAGGTGTTGCTCATGTCCTTCCATGTTAGGTGTGTGTGCTTGCCACATGCACCAGTGCCGGAAGTTTTTTCCTCAGTGGTATATGTAGGGGACCAGCTCTGATGCCCTCTGGAGTGGCGCGCATATGTGCCGATATAAGGGGCTCCTCCGGCTTCTCCCTCCCTCAGTTTCTTCTTACTGCCAGTGACGGTGCTGGAACATCTCCTTGCTTCAGCAAGTACTCTTCCTATTATTCATTCATTGTGTAAATAGTTCGTGAGATAAGTAGTTCTTTTTGTTCTTTTAATAGTTAGCTAATAGTACTGTAGATAAGTTAGATAGTCCCCTAAAGGACTTAGCCCAGGGATGGGGCATGCCCTGGTCCCCGGGCTTCAAGCCTTGTGATGGCTGCAAAAAGCCTATGCCAATCAGCAACCCTCATCAAAGCTGCTTGAAGTGTTTGGGGGAAACCCTTGTTAGTGATAAATGTTGCATCTGCAAGAGCTTCAAGACAAGAACTAAAAAGGAGCGGGACATAAGACTTGGAGCACTCCTCATAGAATCGATCCTTGTGCCGGTCTCTGAGCCACCACGATTGGACTCTGCACTGAGCACAGTGGCATTGGTGCGAAGTGCACCGCCGGCACTGGTCTCCCAACACCAGTCCCTGGTACTTGCTAAGAAGCAGAGGAAGCACACCGGGAGAGGGCATTCCCGACATCCCATCCTGAAAAGAGACCAGAGAGCAGCCTGTGTGGGGCAACATGTCTCTAGAGCCCAGCCAGGCATATGCATCGCTGGCTAGGCTATCCAGCCCTCCTAGGGACCCACCAGCCACCCTGGGTAGTGGCGGAGGTCCCATCCATGCTGGCGGACTTCGAGGCCGCAAAAGATATCATGTCTTTGCCATTGCCACAGACGCCTCGTCAAGACCTAGCCATCTCTAGAGGGAAGCCCAGCACTAGGGCCCATGCAATGGGCTCTGTCTGGGTGGCATCGCTCCCCGGCACTGCGGTGGTCGATATCGAAGCAGTGATCACTGGGATGTGTTTCCGAACTGCTCATACCGACCGGAGTTCCCGGCACCATTCGCTAGACTCTCGGCACCGGTTGCCCGAGATGTGGCATCGCTTGCACAATGGTCGGCGCAGAGCAGTAGCACACCACCAGTCCCTGGAATCATGGCACTAGTCACTGGAGCAAGGGCATTGCTCCTCGGGGCAAAGAAGTTAACCAGGACCATGATACCGATCCCTGGGACCATAAAACCGGTCCCCGGCACCCAGACGCAGATTGCCGGATTCATGGCACTGATCCCAGGGGTCGGGGTGGCGCTCTCTGCCATCTCATTCTTGGTCGCTGGACTCCCAGCACCATTCCCAGAGCTTTGGCCGTCGATCGCCACTGTACCGTTGCTGATCCGCCGAGCTCTGCCACTGGTCCCCAGACAGGCGGCACCGGGACCCTGAGCCCCAACTGCAGATGCTGGGATAGTAGGTGTGGAGGTGATCTGGACGTAGCGTTGGCACTGCAATGGTCTCCAAGTCAGGAACTTTCCTCCTCTGGCTTGGAGGCTGAGGAGATAGTGGATCTCTCGGATTGGGTGCACCCAGCCAGATCGGGCCACCAGCCAGAGCAATGGCCCACAACATGGTACTGTAGTGTTCAGGCTTGGGGCATCAGAGAGGAGGTCAGCGACAGTCTTCCGCCCCCTTTGGACTCGGAGGCAGGTTCTGAGCAAAGTGCCCAGGAGCACCCTCTGGCCTCAGTGGAGGCCTGCCATGCAGGGGATGCTGAGCCAGCCCCTTCCCCCACCCTCATCTCCTCGTCATCCTCACCTGACAAGGCAGTGGCGGGATCATCCCAGGCATTGCCACAGTACAATGCCAAGGCATACCAGGAGCTGTTAAAGTGGGTGACAGCAAACCTAAGATTGGAAACAGAGAAGTTGGTGGAACTCTGACACTTTATTTGACATTTTAGCTGTGGTGACCCTGTCTAGGGTGGTGCTCCTAGTACACGAAGGGATAGTAAAGCTGGTGAAAGCCTTATGACAGACCCCATCCCCTTTCCCGCCTATTTTCAAGAGGGCTGAGAGGAAGTATTACATCCCAGTAAAGAGGTTTGAATATTTATATTCCCACTCAGCTCGGAACTTTTTAGTGGTCTCTGTGGCCAACGAGAGGGATAGGCAGGGGCACCCCAGCCCAACTCCCAAAAACAAAGACAGCAAGAGGCTAGACTAATTTGGCAGAACAGCTTATTCACCTGCCAGCCTCCAATCATGAGTGGAAAAACATTAGGCCTTACTCAGGAGGTATGATTTCAGTGTGTGGCAGTCTGTGGCCAAATTCGTGGACTTGCTACCGGGAGACTCCAGACAAGAGTTCTTGCCCATTTTAGATGAAGGGAGAAATGGGGCCAGGGCATCCCTTCAGGCTGCCTCTGACACGGTGGACTCAGTGCCTAAGATCATTGCTATGGCTGTGTCAATGAGCATCATGGCTGCTGTCTTCCAGGCTATTGATGGAGGCTCAACAATCAATCCAGGACTGCTCCTTCCATGGCCTTGCTCTGTTTGCAGAAGAGACAGACATGAGGTTACATGGGCTTAAGGACTCTAAGGCTACTCTATGTTCCCTGGGTCTCTATAGACTGGCCCCCGCTAGAAAGAGGTTCAGACTGCAGTAACTTCAAAGACCAAGCAGTCAGGCGCGACCAGAACCCTACCACAAGAAGGGCAAGGACTATAAAAGCTGTCAAGGCCAACAATCATCCCCTTCCTCCCACTCGGGCTCCTGCTTCCCGCCTGGAAACAAGCAGGCACTTTGAGAATGTGCCCGAGGCTGACCTCCCAGTCTGCAACCAGAATCCTGCACCCCTCTTGTTTTCAAACAGCCTTTTTCCTTTCCTCCCCACTTGGGCTGCTATAACATCAGACTGGTGGGTCCTCAGCACTGTGGCAGTGGAGTATACCCTGCAGTTTTTCTACCCCACCCTTCCCCATCCCTCTTCAGGGACCCTTCTCATGAGCAACTTCTTGCTGAAGCAGTGCAAGCCTTCCTGGGAGTAGGAGCCATAGAGGAAATCTCCATACATTTAAGGGGGAGGGGGTTTTACTCTCGGTACTTTGATACTGAAGGCCAATGGGGGTGGGAGGGGAGGGGTCTGCACCCCATATTGGACTCACGAGGCGTCAACAGATATCTTAAGAAGTTGAAGTTCATCCTGGCCTCCATTATCCCCTCCCTGGAAACTGGTACACCACCCTCGACTTGAAGGACGCGTATTTTCATATTTCCATTTTCCACGGACACAGAAGGTTCCTCTGGTTTGTAGTAGGACAAACCCACTACCAGTTCGCAGTGCTTCCATTCGGCCTGGCAACTGTGTCAAGGGTATTCACTAAATGCATGGTGGTGGTCACAGCCTACCTGAGGTGCCAGGGCATTCAAATCTACCCATACCTAGACAATTGGCTTATCAAGGGTTGTTTGCGGGCATAAGTCCAGTGCAGTGTCTAGTTGGTGCAAGCCATGTGCCAAGCACTAGGTCTGTTGTAAATTAACAAAAATACACATTGGTCCCAGTACGTAGAATAGAGCTCATCGGGGCAGCTCTGGACTCCACCCGAGTCAGGGTCTTTCTCCCAGAGTCCAGATACAAGGCAATGTCAGGTCTCATCACCCAACTCACCAGTCATCCTATCACCACAGCCAGGATATGCCTCAGGCTGCTATTGCACATGGCGGCGAGCACTTATGTAGTTCAACATGCACAACTACATCTCAGGCCACTCCCAGATGTGGCTGGCATCAGTCTATACCCCAGCCAGGCTCCATCTGGACAGAGTCCTCACAGTTCTGCTGCAAGTACTTACTACTCTGGAGTGGTGGTCCAACCCGGTAAATATATCCGAAGGAATATCCTTTGCGATCCCCAAACCCACAATGGTGCTAGTGCTGGACGTGTTGGACTTGGGCCTGGGAGCCCACCTTGGATCACTAAAGACCCAGGGGCGGTGGTCCCGGGAAGAGCTGGTACTGTACATCAATGTTAGGGAGCTCAGGCCCATCCAGTTGGCTTGTTAAGTGTTCTTTTTGCAACTGTCCCATCAGGTGTTACAAGTGTTGACGGACAATAGGGCCTCCATGTTCTATGTGAATAGACAAGGAGGAGCATGGTCCTCGGCCCTCTCTCAAGAAGCCCTTTGACTGTGGAACTGCATGCCATACACACTGAAGCTCTACATCTCCCTGGTGTCAAACATGCTGGCGGATTGCCTCAAGCAAGTGGCTCTTTTCTCATCACGAGTGGTCCCTCCACTCAGAGGTCGTCAGAATGATTTTCCAGAGGTGGGGAACTCCCCAAGTGGACCTGTCCGCAACCAGGCAGAACAGGAAGTGCCATCGGTTCTGTTCCCTTCAAGGGCTCAACAGCAGATCACCTAGTCCTCTCTAGGCTCACTGGCCCTCCCTTCGAGCCTCTAGCCTCCTGTTCTCTTTCACAGCGGTCCTGGAAGGTTACTTTCCTTATGGCTATCATTTCAGCGAGGTGAGTCTCCGAGATTGAAGCCCTTACATTGGAACCCCTGTACACGGTGTTCAACAAGGTTCAGTTGCGTCCACACCCGGCCTTCCTGCCAGAGGTGGTAGTGTCTTATGTTAGCCGGGACATTTTCCTCCTAGTATTCTGCCTGAAGCCTCGCTCGTCCAATGAGGAGAGGCGCTTGCATACCTTGGATGTCCGGCAGGCTCTGGCTTTCTACTTAGAGCGTGCCAAGCCCTTCCTTAGATGACTCAACTCTTCATCGCAGTGGCTGACAGGATGAAAGGCCTCCCAGTGTCTTCTCAGAGGCTTTCATCTTGGATTACTACCTGCATCTCTACTTGCTATGAGTTGGCGCAGGTCGTACCTCCACCAATAATAAAATAATAATATATGGAGATATCCTATCTCCTAGAACTGGAAGGGACCCCGAAAGCTCATCGAGTCCAGCCCCCTGCCTTCACTAGCAGGACCAAGTACTGATTTTGCCCCAGATCCCTAAGTGGCCCCCTCAAGGATTGAATTCACAACCCTGGGTTTAGCAGGCCAGTGCTCAAACCACTGAGCTATCCCTCCCCCATAGTGACAGTCCATTCAACTAGAGCTCAGGCATAGTCAGCAGCCTTCCTAGCACAAGTCCCTATCCAGGACATCTGCAGGGCTGCAGTGTGGTCATTGGTACACACCTTCACAACCCACTATGTCATCACTCGGCAGGCCAGAGATGACGCTGGCTTTGGCAGTGCTGTGTTGCAATTGACACGTCCATAAACTTTTACCCGCCTCCAGAGATACCGCTTGGGAGTCCCCTAACATGGAATGGACATGGGCAAGCACTTGAAGAAAAGACAGTTACTAACCTTCCATAACTGTTGTTCTTTGAGATGTGTTGCTCATGTCCATTCCATGACCCGCCCTCCTTCCCCTCTGTCCGAGTTCTGGCAAGAAGAAACTGAGGGAGGGAGAGCCCCTTATACAGTTGCATACGCATGCCGCTCTGGAGCCAGTCCCCTATGGATACCACTGAGGGAAAAGCTTCCGGCACTGATGCATGTGGCGAGCACACACACCTAACACATCTTGAAGAACAACAGTTATGGAAAGTTAGTAACCATTTTTTCTACCAAGTTTCTCAAACTAATCCCTCCATCATTCAATACAGCTGTACCTAACGGTGAATGCATCTGTAGTACATGCAGATAATTCTTAGTGGATAGTGCCAGCTCCAAGGGGGACAATTAAGGGTGCATTGGAATATACCTATACTTTGTGTGTTCTGGTTCTTCTTTGAGTGATGGTCCCTATGTGTATTTACTATGGGGTCACCTACATTCCATGTGCCTGCGATGAATTTTTCACTAGCAGTGTCTATTGGTCTGCACCTGCTCCTCCTTATGCTCTCAACCAAGGGCTTGAGGGACAGCATACACTGACCTCCTATCCCGTTCCTTTCTACCACTTATCATCTGAGACAAAACTTCCTCAGTGGCCACAAGCTTTCCTAGCATTCCTGCTCTTAGGTTCAGCTGTTGTGAATAGTTGCTCTTTAGATAGTGTTTAGAAATCATGTCAGGGCTATGGTTTCCCCTAGTACCTGTACACTTTGTGTATGCCCAAATTCCCTCCCTTCAAATCCTGCCTAGGCTGCCCCCAGGCTCTTCCTGATTAGTGATCCCCACAAGAGTGGTTTACGCTTTCACAGGGAGACCCACTCTTTGAAGTGCAAGATGTCGTTCTGTCTTCAAATGTGACAGCATTGTAGAACTTTGGAGCCTTTCATATGGCCCTAATCTGACCTTGGGTCTACTGGCTCTCCAATACAGTGGATGGAGCCACCGCCTAGTGGCCCTCTGGCCCCTGTGCTTCTTACTTTCTCATCCTCAGAGGTCAGACCCAAGGACTCATCCAAACTCAGAAGTGAGGAGGGTAAAGGCAAGCACCCTGATAAAAAGTAAGAAGAATCACCTCCCACATCCTCTAAGGAAAGGGCTTATTCCCCCATAATCTCAGGCTCTGGTGAGATGCCATGTGCTGGTATGGGTGTATTTGGAGCTCAGAGAGCATGGTTCTCCTTTGAGTTGTCATCTGGTGTGATAATTGGGTCTACAAATGTACTCTAATTCAGTTCAACTGTAAAAAGTGAGTAAGTTCATAAGATGTCACAATAACCTATAACAACCCAGACTGATAGGAACAGGTGCAAGAAAACCAGACAAACTGAATTAGTCCATACAAAAAAAGCCTGCTAATATAATTGACTTTATTGAGATCATATTTGATAAAAAAGAAAATGTGGATCTGGAAATTAATTAGCCAAATTGGTGTGTTGGGTATTAGGTCTAACTCGTGGACAGAATGACAGGATGGGCTAGTCTACCTACCACACACTTTTGGGTCCTTGAGACTTTGGGGAGAAAATAACAGATGGAGGCTACTGCTGTGAGCTTCACCATCATGGCTGCCATCCCCACCATTTGCTGGGCCCCTGGGTCATCTTCATCCTAATCGTGAAAGATCTCTCGATCAGACCAGAGAGAGGGACCCAGGTAACATTACTGCGTCTACTAGCTGTAGCTGAATCCCAACAGCACTTGGATGAAATGGGATCAGACTTTAACAACAACAGTTCCAGCCCACCTCAACTATCGTCTTCTCTTTTCTCCAAAAGGAAAGTTATTACCATCTCTGACAAGGGGGTTTTCCTTCTAAAAATGCTCTCCTGGAAAAGGGAAGAAGTGATGTTAAGTAAGGCTTTTTTTTTTTTTTTTTTACTACTTTACCTTTCAAACATTTTAACAGTTTTTTCTTTAATAAAAGGTTAAAAAGATGTTTAATGTTTTATTTGCCATGGTATGAAGCAGCCTGAGGTCTCTGTGTACCAAACCTCAGACCTTGTTTTACACTGTATAATGTGATGGTGACTGGAGGAGAACATCTTTGGCCCACATATTCCATCTAAACTAATACATGTCACTCTGGGTGCTTCACCATAGGACTTGTGCACACTCAAGCACTCTTGGAGATTTTAATCAGCAGGGTCTGAGGGTCTACACCAATGTTTCCTCTAATGTTTCCCACCCATATGCAGAATGAATTTTATGTGCACCAGTATGGAGGTGATGTCTGACACATCACCTTCATATTGGTGCACATAAAATTCATGGGGTGGGGTGGGGCTGAGGGGTTCTTGTGGGAGGGGGTTGGGGCAGAGGGTTGGGGGGCAGGTGTGTGAGGGCCCTAGCTGGCAGTGTGGGCTCTGGGGTGGGGCAGAGGGTTGGGGTGCAGGGGTGTGAAGGCTCTGGCTGGGGGCTTGGGTGGGGATGAGGGGTTTGGGGTGCAGGAGGGCACTATGGGGCTACTGCAGGAGAGAGGACATCCCCAATGCTCTCTCCCCGCAGAAGCCCCTAGGCTGGGGGGGAGAGGGGCCTGTCCCTTCTGTGGGATCTCTGGGGTTGGAGCTGCAGGATAGGTGCCCCTCCCCTAGCCCCAGCAGATCCAGGCCATGCCTGCAGCTGCTGCTCCCGCTGCGCCGCCCCACCTGCAGCTGGGTCTGGGCTGCTCTGGGGTTGGGCTGGGCCCCAATCTGGCTGTGGCTGGGTCCGTGCCACTCTAGCCTTGCTTGGGCCCAATCTGGCCGTGCCTGGGTTTATGCTGCTGCGGCTACGCTGCCCTGGCTGCACCTGGACCTGATCTGCCCATGGCAGGTCCGGGCCACAGGACGAGTTGGGGCCAGGGGAGGGATGCCGCCTGGCTCTGGGCGGGTTCCCTAAGCGTCTGCATAGTGCTAAATAGGCCGCTGCACCGCTGCACAGCTTACAGAGAACTTAGGTCTACACCTGCACTCTATACATCCTCATGCTCTGGTGCGAGAGTATATAAAGAGGGACCCATTCCCTTCCAGTTCCTTCTCAACCATCCTCAACTCAAGCCAGAGCACTGCAGTGTCTGCTGCTAGTTGTCAGCATCCTTTTATCAGTATTTAATTCTATTCCTTATTATTCTTTTACTTAGGTTTGTGCTTCTGAGGGTAGGGGGTGTTTTCCAGCTGCCCCTTTTCTTGTGCTGCTAGGGCCTTCCATTCTTGGCCATTGTTGTCTGGGGCCTCCCTGGTTGGGTTATGCCAAACCCCCCAGGCTTCAAAGTCTGTCAGCTCTGCCACAGGTCTTCGGCCCTCAGCAACAGGCGTTCCAGCTGAGTCAAGGAGTGTCTCATCCTGTGAAAGTGTAAGGTCTACACCTCATTTAAAAACTGATCTTGCAAGCTCTGAGAGCTCCTTGAGGCTCGTGGAGCCTAATCTGTCCCAGTACACTGGCATCACACACTCAGGCGACAGTGGCGTCTTCCACAGCCCATGGGGCAGTTTTGGAAACTAACCATTCAAAAAGGAAAACCAAATTCCTGCAGAGAGACTCCAAAAGAGGGGGAAAGTCACTGTTCAAGACTGGAAATAGGGAGAGCTCATGCTCTGGTAATGGGTACTGCTACTGGCTCTGGTACCAAAGCACCAATACCCACCAAGACTTGTGGTATACTTGCACCAAGAAATCTTCTAGCAAACCATGCTGAGAGGCATCGTCGTCGATACTGAAGCTGAGCCCTCTAGCCCCAGAGACTTCTCCAGGTGCTATGACTCTTAAGAAACTTTCTTCTAAGGTTCTGGTATCGCCCCCTTTAGGTTACAGCCACAAGAAGTGCATGGACCATCCCTCTGCACTGTCTCTGGTATATTTCTCCTTAGGGTGCATAACTATGGAGTGCATGAATCATACTGCTGCACCCTCTTCCTGGTGCAGTCCCTGGCTTCTGCTGAGCACTACTCTGGCTCCCCACTTCTGTCCAGATTCCTCTCTCACAAAGACCACCTGCAGAGGAACTGGAATCACCCCTCTTAAAGGGTACTGAGAGAAACTCTTCCCCAGTATTGCTAGAGAACTTTATCACTTGCAATACATCCCAGTATCAAATCTTGACTGCTGGTACCAACCCGATCACCAGCCGCACCTTTGCCTCCAAAATGGACATGGTTCCCAGTACCACTGCCTGGAGCTCCTTTATTGGATACAGGAGAAGATACCTCCTCTGACTTGGACATTTCTGTCCAGGATTGCACCTCCATCCCAAACCCATCTTCTTCACTGGAGGTGTTTCCTGGGGAAGAGATATGTTCATATCACCCCGGCAGAAATACCCCGAGGACCTTTTCTTTATGCACAACTGTAGTGGGTCTTCTGGAACCCCATGGCTCCTTAAAGTGAGCAGTATTGTAGCTTCCTGTAAGAGAGCCATTTTGGACCAGCAGCCACTGGTACCACACTAGCCTCACCCAGAAGTAGCCACAGAGGGGCAAAAATCAGCAGTTGAGGAGATGGCTCCATCTGTTTACCCCAAAATTTGGATCCAAGGCACCCTAATAATGGTCTGTCTATATCTGTAAACCAATTGCCAATTTTGCCCACCTAAGTAGGCCTGCCTTAGAGAAATGACCTAGGTTTTATCAGGCAGTTTGTCTCTGACCCTCAAAGGACTCCCCAGAACAGACTAGTTTTCTTGAACCTTGGGAGGACACAGATACAGACCTCCACTCAAAGGATTGACACTCAGGCAGTAATTCTTTTAAAACAAAATAATCATTTATGTAAACATAATATATAATCAAGAAAGAACACAGTATAACAACAAAAGCTACATAACAATACAATGGTGCATTGCATACACTAAGACAGCACAACATACTACATAAATCATAATGGAATACAATGTTGCATAATATAGTATTTAAATATACCACAATGTAACATATAGATACACGAACAAAGCCTTAAACATTACAATATTTATATATTAAATGGCAAACCTTAAACATTACTGAGTGGTGATCAGTCACTTACAGAATACATGCAGTGATCTTAAAATCCATTCATACACAGGCATCCAGATTGACAATTACCCCCATACATTCCTTATAATTAAAAAAAAAAAAAAAAAAAAAAAAAAAAACAACACTATACTTACTCTTATTCTTCTTAAATCCCATTGTTTCGTCTAAGGTCCTTCTGTTCTGTCAGGTATGGTGATTTCAGTTCTACTTCTGAGCTTGTCTGTTTTGCTGTCTGCTGTTGTTTTCTCCAGCCACTGTGAAGCCTGTCAGCTGTCTTATATATGATTTTTGACTCTTTCTGATTGGCCAAACAGGTATGCTAATGACTGGCATTGAGAGAGCAACCAATCAGACATTCCGATCAATCAAGCTGGACCTGTTTGAGAACCTGCCTCTTACCTGACTGACCCCTCCCTTCATGTATTGGAGTCAACTCAATCTCACCTTAGTGAACTTTACTTCACCCTGTTACCCTACAATTTGGACCTCAGGCACTCCAATAATGGTTTGCCTACAACTATGTAATTTATTCCATCCAAATGGGTAATAAGTAAGGCTAAGATTATGTCAGGGGGGTCATGGTCATGGAATTTGTGACTTTCAGGGACTTCCCTGACAGTGGGGGCCCCCACAGCTGACCAGCCACCCTGTAGAAAAACTGCTGACTGACTGTGCTGCTTAGGGTGTACTGAGCATGCTCACACAAACTGAGCATGCTCAGTAACATCTGCTGAAGCCAGCAGAGAAGAACCCCTGCAGCCGTCCAGACTCTGCAGGTGACTCCTGCAACTGGCCAGCGCCGGCGGGGACCCCGGAGCACCCCAGCTGCCACCGCTGGCAGGGCCCCCCCGTGCAGCTGCTCAGCCACCACTAGCAGCCGATCCCATCCTCTCCCCCAGCCCCGCAGGCAGAGGGATCCCGGAGCTGCTCAGTGGCTGCTGGAAGGGGCCCCCATGGCTCCCCAGACACCAGTGGCGGTGGGATCCCCGCAGCTGACTGGCTGCCACCGCTGGTGGGGACCCACGAGCTGCCCAGCCGCCGGTGGCAGAGGAACCCTGGAATGCTCAGCAGCCGCAGGGACCCCTGCAGCTCCCCGGCTGCTGCTGGCAGGGCCGCCCCCTGCAGCTGCTCAGCCGCTGCGAACAGCTGCCCCCCACCTCAGAGCTCCCAACCACCTCCGGCCACAGCAGAGGGACCCCGGAGCTGCTCAGCGGCTGCTCAAAGCACCCACCCCCAACTAACGGTGGCAGAGGACTCCCCTGCCCCCTGCTCCAGCGCCACAGCGCAATGGGGACCCTGCAGCTCCCAGCTGCTGAAGGCGGGGGAGAGACAGGGTGGGGACCCTCCTCCGTCCCCATTTTGTCAGGGATATTTTTAGTAAAAGTCAGGGACAGGTCACAGCTTCTGTGATTTTTTTGTTTCTTGCCCGTGACCTGTCCCTGACTTTTACTAAAAATATCCCTGACAAAATTGTAGCCTTAGTAATAAGGTGGTGGCCAGTCCTAGAGGAATTGCCAGGGGACTTGTCTCTGACCTGCAGAGGACTCCCCAGAGCAGGTTAATTCTGCTAACCCTTGGAAGGGCACAGATACAGGCCACCACTCAAAGGATTGACATGCAAACAGTAATTCTTCGAAAAGAAAGTATCATTTATTTAAAGGAGATAAGCAATTACAATATATTTAATAAAGCAAGAAAAATACATCATTCTACAAAACATAATATGTAAAACGGCATAATAAAATAAGAG
The DNA here is from genome assembly GCF_013100865.1 of Trachemys scripta elegans. Taxonomy (NCBI): domain Eukaryota; kingdom Metazoa; phylum Chordata; order Testudines; family Emydidae; genus Trachemys; species Trachemys scripta. The sequence continues at coordinate 37,126,432 of NC_048298.1, read as the reverse complement.
ACAGCATAGGAAACATATCATACATAGGTCATATAGCAGGTACAATATGATGCTTAAGGCACATAGAGATCTCTCGGACACATGCATAAAGCCCCAATACAATGTTATATTGCACTCATCATAAAGTAACAAACAGAGCTTCTATGCATATGTACAAGAAAACATTACAATACATTAAAGAAACATTATTTACATTAACATTCTGTGAGCGGTGGCCAGACACAGAATGGGTGGGGCAGATCTCACTCAGAGGCAGGCATCTAGCTTTTATTTACAGGCACACCCAGACTTTTTTTTTTTTTTAAATTAGACGGAAAAATCAGACTTACACGTACTCACTCAAAATCCCTCTGATTCGTCTCCAGGGGTCCTTCTGTTCTGTCACTTTGGAGATATCTGCTCCGGGGAGGACTGCTGCTGCTGCTTCATGAAGCTGCTCTTGCCGCCTGCCCTGAAACGGCCATTGCTGCCTTAGAAGCTACTTGGAAGCTTCGGTTGCCGCTGCCTCTGTGGGTAGCTGCTTCTGGAAGCTTCTGCTTTTGCTTCAGATTTATTCCCTACAGCCCTGCAGCTCAGGTACTATATATGCCCACACACTTAAGCCTGCTGGCTGTCAGCCTTATATATTGGTTGCTTTCTCAAATCCAGCTCATTCGCATAGGTCTTTCCTGCCCAATTAGATCAGCTCAGCCAATCAGCTTCCAGTTATTAGCATAGACTCTCATCCTGTCTAGATCCTCCCCTTGCTGCATAGATTGTCCCCTGGAGGTCATCCTTAGCATAGCTCCTCCCTCTCATCCTCCCCTGGAGGTCTTGGGAGACTTGCTGAGTCATTCCCCATTGAACTCTATCTAAACCTGTATAATTGCAACCACCATTTTGGTTTTCTGACTCTAAATTATCATTAATTCCTACTTATCTAAAGCCTTAATCCTAAAACTAACTACAGTTTTATGCAAGCCAAAGTGTTATGATATTGTCAACACCACTGTCATGCCAATCTGGAGAGGTGCAATTTATGATGTTTAAACCACGTTTTCAGTTTTTGAGTGCAAGTCTCTAGCCAAGGTGCTGCAAGGATTTTCAGAGCAGCTAAAAGCAAAATCTTTTGTTACAACCCCAGTTACCTGTCTGCTATTGATTTTGATTTTTCTTAGTAAAATCATTATGCCCGCCATTTTGGATTTCTAGCTAAATCTGCTATAAATTATCACTTTAATATTTGTAAAAAGCCTTACATCTATAACCAACTATATTTTATGAATGTCTAATATTAATACTGTCACCACTTTTGTTATGCTAATTGGGGCAGGTAAAATTCAGAGTTTTTCTCGCTCTCTGCCTGCTTCCAGCTGTGTGGCACAGTGCTGTCTTTGGTGCTGATTTCTTTACATGGGATTTAGAATAGCTTAGAAAGCCTCTTGCATCACATCCAGTAAATTGTCATCCTGCCTTGCTGAGGGGGTTATGCCCCTGCCCCCATACTCTGCAGATGAAGAGATTAGACTCCCTCTGGAGAAAGTCCAAGAACCGCCACACTTCCTGGTGAACATTCTACTTCCTAGGGCGAGGTTGTCTTACCCTATTAGTAGATTTACTATCACCAATCTACTGTATGGCAGACACCTGCCATCATCCCATCCATGTTGAAGAGGGCTGACAAACAGTATTATGTACTGGCTAAGGGGATAGAATTTTTTCCCCTCCCATCCTTGGTAGTGGATTTTTTCCCCTCCCATCCTTTTTTCCTACCAACTCCTGGGTAATGGATGCAGTAAACAAGAAGCCATTGAGAAGCTTGTTCCAAATCGACTCTCAGATAAAGGGCTCAAGTGGCTGGAGCTTCTGGGCAAAAAGAGCTACTCCTCAGCTGCTCTGCAGTTTAGGGTTGCAAACTATTGAGCCTCGATAATGAAATATAAAGCATATTAAACACGTACATTTTATTGACTATCTGCCACAAGATCAAAGAGTCATTTTAAGCCCTTATTTCAGAAGGCCAGATGATCACGAAGGCTCCCTAGATTCAATAGCAATCGCTGTCATTCAGTGAGCCTCGGCTATAAAACCTCCAGCATTCCCAGGGAGGTTTAGAAAACAGTGAAGGACCTTCTTTTTGAAGCTCTTCAGTAGTGACACCAACCGCTCACTCCACTCTCAAGAACTGCAGGATGACTCTGTAAACTGTTGGGATCTATAGGCCTGCAACAAAGATGATTTAGCAAACTGCAGCCTGCTCAACAATCTTGACCCTTTCAATATCAGACCTATAGGAGTCCTGCAAACCCCTCCAGAAAGAGGTCCAGACCTCACAAGAAGGGGCTCTCACCCTTTATGTTGACCTCCCAGTCTGCACCTTCAAACAGCCATTTTGACTGCTTGGTCTAGGGTCACAATCTACCCCCTTCTTTGGCTCTCATGCTGCTGAAACCCCCCCTCAATTGATTCTTTGGGGACTCTCTCTCCAATTATCTACCTGACTGGGACTTCATAACACAGATGGATGCTAAAGGTGGTTTTAATGGGACATTGTATGCAACTCCATTCCCTCCACCCTTCCCTTCTCATGAAGGTCTCCTAAGCAGGAGGTTCGACCTCTCCTGCTTCTGCAGGTGATAGAGCTAGTTCCCCCTGAATTTGCCAGAAAGGGGTTTTATTCCAGGTACTTCCTGTTTCCCACAAGGCCAGAGGATGGAGGTAATCTGTGGATGTGAAGTCTCTGAATACTTTTATGTTTCGGCAATATTATTTTTATTATTAATTTTGCAAAATTGCAATTTAGCAGTAATAACTCCATCCTTAGATCCTGGGGACTGGTTCGTTGTTTTCAATCTCCAGGATGCATACATTTACGTAGGTATTCACCCATCTCAAAGACACTCATCATTAGCATGGATCATTACCAGTATCCTATCATCCCCTTTGGCCTTTCATCTTCCCCAAGTGTCTTTCCAAAGGTCTTCTTCGCCATCGCAGCTCAGCTGCATCAGTGGGGAATAGCTGTCTTTCCTCATCTGGCTGATTGGCACCTCCAGAGTTGTTACTTCCTTGAGATCCAGGCAGCAACCATCAATGGCTTTTGTCTAAACATGGAAAAAAATATCTACCCTCCTACTGGTACAGTGCATAGACTTAACTGGAGCTACTCTGGACTCAACTGCTAGGATCTACCTACCTATAGAAAGGTTTGCCATGATGGCCAGTCTTATCTCTACCCTACAACAGAGCCCACAATTCATAGCAAGGGCTTGCCTACAGGCCCTTAGGCCACATGTTGGCCTGCACATGTGTGACCCCTCCCCTTCCTCCCATGCAAGGACTACAACTTCAATGCCTTCAGGCCTGCTCAGGACTGTTTATACCCCTGACAGTCTATCCAAACAAGTGACCAGATCTCCGAGAGTTCTCTGCTCCCTTAACTGATGCAAGGATCTTTTTAAAGTTTGTGTGGAAGTTGCATTTTTTGCATCCACTCCCCTAAAGGTTCATTACCATGGATATTTCCCTGCTGGGTAAGGGTAACCACTTCCAAGGCTCTGTAGGCCAGGGGAAACGGATTCCTCAAGAAGCTTCTGTCCAGATCAACATTCTCAAGCTCAGGATGTTGCACCAAAAAATGGATTTTTGGCATTCCTAGCCTACTGCCCATGTAATCTGTCTTTCCCGAGGTATAAGTTTCCGGAGTTGTTAAGGAAAACACTAAAGGACATGGATATAACCTTCCAATAAAGTAATTGACATAGGCAGTATACTTTTCCAAAATAAAGTATTTTATTAATGTAGCTAATAATCCCTGATCCAGTATGATCTAAAAATCCTAAACAAGGCACAAAACCTCTTATACTAGTGGTTCTCAAACTTTGGGTCGCAACCCCCTTTGAATGGGGTCGCCAGGGCTGGCTTAGGCTTGCTGGGGCTGAAGCCCTGGGCAGCAGGACTCAGGCTGCAGTCACCACACCTTGAGCTTGAGCTTTGGCTCCCCCTGCCCAGAGCAGAGGGGCTCGGGCTTTGCCCCCCCCCCCGGGGGGGGGCAGTGGGCCTTGAACGGGCTCAGGCTTCAGTCCCCCCTCCTGGGGTCGGGAAGTAACTTTTGGTGTGAGAAGGGGTCATGGTGCAATGACGTTTGAGAACCCCTGCCTTACACGAATCCCTTACTGGATGTTTAAAAGAGCATTTAAACTATGACAGCATATGGTGTAAATGATTCCAAGAAAGCACTTTGCTACAAATGTCCAGTTTGTAACAAATCATGGACAGCAGTTCTTAAATTTGCTCTAAATTTTACATAGATAAGTCACAGTTAGTAACAGTATTTTATGCATTCTTAGTTACCCACCCCCCACTATATGCTAAGTTATAGTTAAAACTAACAGGCTTACTTTATAAATCCTTTGGTATCCTTCTTTGGTTGCTGATGCTTGCTGATGAAGTGGCTTTTCTCCTCTTTTCCACAAAGGTGGAAAGGAAGGACAGAGAGCACGAAGCCTGTGGGTCAAAGGGTGATTTAGTCAACGCTGAGAGAACAAGGTTGACGTCCCACTGGGGGCAATAGGTTGCGTGTGGGAAAGTCCTGAGGAGACACTTCCAAAACCTGGTAGTCAACAGGTGTATAAATATGGAGTGCCCTTCCACGCAGGTAGTGGGGATGGAAGACACTGATAGCCAGCCTGCCATGGAATTGAGGGTGAGTCCAAACGTCTTCAGGGACAGGAAGTAGTCTAAAAGGAGGGGAATGTTCACTTCCTCGGGGCGAAGCCCCTTTCTGCTGGGCCCAGAGGGTGAAGCATTTCCACTTGGGCTGATAAGAACGCCTCATGGACTCTTTCCTGTGGCTCAAAAGGATGTCTTGTAATGTCAACAAACATTCCCGTTCTAGAGAAGATGCCCATCCAAATACCAAGTTCTAATATGAAATGTCTGTGGATCAGGATGTCTTATCCTGCTGTTGTATTGCATGAGTAGTACCAAGAAAGAGGGTAAGGGAATTGGGGGACGGGCCAATGTGGAGAAGTTTGGGAAACCAAAACTGGCGGGACCAGAACAGGGCTATCAGGATGGACCTGGTCCTCTCCCGTCTGATTTTGTGGAGGATTCATGGAATGAGAGAAAGAGGAAATGTGTAGTTGATCTGGTCTGACCAGCAGAAGATGAAGGCATTGCCTTGAGAATGGATACCAACCCTCCCTGGAGCAGTATGTACTCCATTTATTGTTGATGTGAGAAACAAAGAGGTCTCTGGTTGGAGTTCCCCATTGGCAGAAGATGTTTTTCACTATGGAGTTGTGCAGCTCCCATTCGTGATCAGTGATGAATCTTCTGCTTGGAGAGTCTGCAATCATGTTTTGAGTCTCTGGAAGATAGGCTGCCAACCAGGAAGTAAATTGAATAGAACCTTATGCCCTGATAGAGCACGTCCCTTCAACCTATCGCTCCCCTTTGTAGTAAGAAGTCCACTTCTAGGGTGAGGATGCTAGCTAGGGTGTGAGTGTGGTCCCTGAAAAGGGATCGGGGCAGGGGATGTGGATGAAGTAGTGTGGTGAACTTGATTGTATAGTCACACATCCAGGACCCACTTGTCCATTGTTATTTTACCAGCTTGGAGTGCAAAGGAGTGCTAGATGACCCCCAAAGGGGGTGGGTTGGTTGCATGGTGGTAGGCACAGTGGTGGTTGACAACTCTCTAGTGGCACTCAAATATCATTTTTGAGAGGTTTGAACATGAGATAAGGAAGATTGTGATGGTGGGCCCCAAGAGTGTGATCATTGCATCTTCTGGCGCTTATAAGGTTTGTATGACCTCTGGTGGAAGAACTGGGGAGTCCTGAACTGGTATGTAAGCGGCAGGCAGTAGAATTTCCTTTTGAAGACAGGTGTATAGCTACCCAGTGATCGTAGTGTGGCTCTGGAATCTCTGAAGGAATGGAGGGAATCATCAGTCTTCTGATGTGACTCATCAAAAGAAAGGTCCCCAATGGGTTTCTGCACTTTTCTGGGGAACCAGGATGAGTGCAGCCATCATTCTCTCCTCATGACAATACCAATGGCCATTGAGCGAGACAAGGTATCTGCTGCGTCTATACCAACTGTAGCGCCATTCTAGCCACCAGCTTGCCCTCCTCCAGTATAGACTGGAAACATGCTCGGTCTTGCTGAGGTAGCTTGTTGGCAAAGTCCTCTAATTTACTGTAGTTAAGAAATTCATATTTGGCAAGCAAGGCATGGTAGTTTGAAATCTGAAATTGGAGGCTTGCTGAAGAAAAGAACTTGTATCCAAGAAGATCCAAGAGTTTGCTCCACCTCGACAGATGAGGGCATGTATGTTGCTGTCTGGATCGTTCTGTTGCTGCTCGCACCACAGGGGAATTGGGTGAGGGGTGAGAGAAAAGAACTCTCTTTAGGTGGTATGTAGTATTCTAAGCGTGCAAGTAGCTGGGGTATGTCAAACTGTTTTATCTGGTTGGAGAATGGCATAGTTAATTGGTAGAGCAACCCTGTTCGGTACTGAGGAATGAGGGATGTCCTGGAGCTGATGCTGCTTGTCCTGTATTTCATCCAGTGGAATATGCTGTTTGCCTGCCACCCTTCACAGGAGTTCCTGAAGCTGGAAAAAGTCATCTGGAGGTAAGGGGTGGCTGAAGTGACTGCAGCATCTGGAGAGGATGATGGGAAACACTCCTGTTCCAATGGTACCCTCAGAACTGGACTGAGCAGTTCATCCTCCATACCTTGTTTGGAGCATCTGCTCAAGAGTGCCCTGAGTAGAGAAAGGGCAAAGCTTCCTTCGTGGAATGGGTGGGTTCCAAGGGTGGGGTACTGGGGTCAGGACCCCCAATAGGGCAGCAAGACTGATCTGGCAGATAGTGCGGAGCACCACATGAAGGTAACCAGCAGCTTCCATGCTGCTGCAGGGGAGGGTATTGCGACACCACTGGCGGACCTTTCATGTAATTGTTCCAAACAGTACTGAACAGGTGGCTCTTGTGCTCTGTCGGAATCAGCCGACTATAAGAACTTGGATCCTGGATCCGATGGCGGTACTGTCGAAACCAATGAAAGTATGTAAACCATAAGAGCCTGAGTTGAAGCATGGCCTGCTTGTGGCAACTCCTGGATATGTTGGACTTCCTTAGGTGCGGGTGGCGGAGGAAGATGTGGAGATGTCAGTTCCCCCAGAGTGAACCGCTCATGTGGCTCTGGTGCTTTCTCCGAGCATCGTGTTAGACCCGCAGCAGGAGTCTCCCTACGAGATAGGGGAGCAGGCAGATACTGGACACAGTGTTGGTATATAACCCACAAATACTCTTTATGGCTTAGAAAATAAACCACTCACTCCACATTCATAACCCAAGTATACTACACCAGAATCTGAAGATCAGAATTGAAGTTCCAATGGCCAGTTGATGTTCAGTCTGATCACAAGATGCGGGGAGCCAGCAATACCACATCTTAACTAAACAGGGCTCTGGATCCACGAACGACTCCAAATTGTGAGTCTATCAAATATCTTTAATAATCCACTTTGTTGCATCAGTAGTTGTTTGGGTAATTTCAGAGACAGTTCTGGGCAAATTGTCAAAACCCAAGATGTTTAGAAACAGTCCCAGGCCCAAGCTGTTCCTCTTTCCCCAGCCCTTGTTTACAACTACAGCAGATACATTTCAACAGGTACATTGTCATGGCAATGCCCCCAATGTTATTTCCTTATCTGGTATTTCTCCATCTTTCTCATAACAAAGTTATTTTTCACAAACAGCTCTTGATGGCTTAAAACCTCAAATTCTTGCTTCGGTTGTCAACACGCAACTCACGTCAAGTACACTTTATCTACACTAGGCCTATATTACATGGATATACAGATTATGTATGGATATACATCTCCCAACACCTGGTGTCAACAGTACGCATTCTATAACTGGAGCAGAGAACTGTCCCCGAACGAGCAGATCCCTCATCTTAATGGAGGCTGACCCTGAAAATGTGCGCGGCTTGGTACCAGCAGATGTTGGTCTGCGCAATTTTTTATCATGCTTGTGTGCCTTGGAACGCTGCCACTTCTCTGTGGCTGGAACTCATGGAAGGCACATCATCCTTTGGCTTGGAGGAAGACTTACTGCTGTGCTTATGTGCATGCTTCCTTGCCTCCCAGCTAGCTCCAGCACTGGGTCTGTAGTTGCAGTACCACTGGAGCTGGAATTGAGCTCTGCAGCCAGAGGCGCACTCCTGAGTTCCACAGGCCAATGTATGGGGGTGGGCGGGGGCAGAGGAGTGTTCCCTGTCCTGGTTTTGACTTCAGACTCATGGCAACCTCTATGAGGTGCTTCTAGAGGTGAAGATCCTGGCCTTCCTGGGTACGGCTTGGGAAGGACTGGTACATACTGCACCTGGATGAAATGTGGGCATCTTCCAAGCAGTAGAGGCAGCGTTGGTGCTTGTCACTGACTGAGAATGAACTTGGGCAAGAGGCACAGATCTTTAAACTTGGAATCTTCGTCATAATCCACTACCTGCATGTAGGTGCTGGGGGAAGGGGGAGAATTGGAAAACACATTCCCCCAGAGTCCAAATCCTACTAAAACTACTACTAAAAACTAGACTATGACAAAACAGCAACAACAGTAGACTAAAACTAGCTATATATAGAATTTCTAAACTTGTTTGCTTTTAAAAGTGCATCAAAGATGAGAGGACACTAGCAGCTCCAACTCAGACTGTGCAGCGGTGAGAAGGAACTGGAGGCGCAGTCAGTTCACCCTACTCTTTATTACCTTGGACAAAACCATAAGGAAAAGCAAGGGTGCATGTGTGGATCAATGGACACTACTACTTTCAAATTCTTTAGCTCAGCAGGCATGGCATGCTTGCATAACCCCTCAGTGGAATACAATAGGGACCATCACTCGAAGAAGAATAAATGGATTAAAAACTGGTTAAGTGATAGGTAGGTTTCAAGGTGTATTTAAAACAGGTAATTAACAAATGGCTATGGTTCTAGTGGGGTCCTCTGAGAATTGATTCTTGGCCCTATGGTATTTAATCTTTTTATCAATGACTTGGGGGAAAAAAAACAATTATTAAAAAAATTTGCAGATGGACACAAATTGGAAGATAGTAAATAATGAAGACAAGTCACTGATATAGAGCAATTTGGATCACTTGGTAAGATGGGCTCAAGCAAGCAATGTGCATTTCAATATGACAAATGTAAGGTTATACATCTAGGAACAAATAATTTAGGTCGTACTTACAGCATAGGAGACTATCTTGGGAAGCAGCAACTCTCAAAAAGACTTGGGTGATGTGGTGGATAATCTACTGAACATGATCTCCCAGTGTGATGCTGTGGCCAAAAAGGCTAATGTGATCGTGGGATGTATAAACAGAATACAGAGTAGAAGTAGGGAGTTTATATTACCTCTGTATTTGGCACTGGTGTAACTGCTACTGGAATTGTGTTCAGTTCTGGTGACCACTTTTCAATAAGGATTTTGAAAATTTGGAGAGGATTCAGAGAAGAGGTACAAGAATGACTGCAGGATTGGAAAACATGCCTTATAGTGAGACTCCAGGAGCTCAATCTATTTAGCTTATCAAAGGGGGAGACTTGCTCACAGTCTGCAAGTACCTACATGGGAGAACAGACATTTGGTAACAGATGGCTCTTTAATCTAGCTGACCAAGGTATGACAAGATCTACTGGTGACTGCAAGTTCAAGCTAGACACATTCAGACTAGAAATAAGGTGCACATTTTTAACAGTCAGGGTAATTAATCATTGGAACATCCCACCAGGGGTTATGGTAGATTCCCCGTCACTGCAGATTTTAAAATCAAGATTGGATGTTTTTCTAGAAAACGTGCTCTAGTTCAATCACAGCTATTGAACTTCAAGCCAGAATTATTACAGGGAAATCCTATGGCCTGTGTTATGTAAGTCAGACTAATTGATCACAAAGGTTATTTATGAAACCTTAAAAATCAAAAACAGTGTCTACATGTTATGCTCTAGTTTAGCCAAGAGTTACTGGGATGGATGCAGGAATTAGTGGGTGAAATTCTGTGGCCTATTTTATGCAGGTGGTCAGACTGAAAGATAAGTTGTCCCTTGTGGCTTTAATCTTGTATGAATTTCAGATTTTTCCCAAACGTATTAGATTGAAAAGCATGACATATAGGTCACTACCTTGTAAAAGGCTATCAGACTTCATGAACCACTGATCAGATCTATTGTAGCAAGACTGTCAGTTGTTTGCTGGGAAACAAAAATAAAACAACCCACAAGTTTTGCTGGTTCAAAATTTTTTTTAAAGAAAACACTGAAGTGACTATAAGCCTTCTATATATATGAGACAGTCAGAACCTCAAATGAAACTGTAGGCAGTCCAGGCTTGATCATATTGTTGCTTGCAGTATTTCTTAATCTTCAAACAGATGCACCAAGTTTTCATAAAGATCACTAGATCGCTACAGTTGAGGTTATTTTTGTACACTATGCTTTATTATTTAAACATTAGTCAGTAAATTTCTAAACATTCTATCTCCCTTATACAGGAAAATAAGCCATATGTATGTTCTCATATTTTTCATGTAAAGAGAATACTTAATGCAGGCCATTCTCACAGGGATGGATTTGCTGAACATTGTTTTTCCAAAACAAAAAATTAAAGTTTGTTTGTTGGAGTAATTGCTGCAGTGTTTTTCTACCTTTACTGTAGAGTGTCTTACTTTTATCTCTAAGTAACCCTTGTAATCTTTAGATGACATCTTCCAAACTAAATTCTAATTTCCTAGTCCCAAATCATTAAGCTGATCCTTTCTGTGAAAGTGCACTAGAAACCATCTAGGTTATCTGCTTGCATGGGATTATTGGCTGCATTTAAAAAAAAAAGTTAGACGTTGCCTAAAATGTAATGCCTTGTCACCACTTCCTTTCTCTCGCTAATATAAGAACCTGGACAAAGCCCAAGTGCAACACAAGCTATGAGTTTCATAAATATGGTAGCTCTATTATAGGTTTTTGTGGCAGTTCAGCCCAAAGAGGCTAAGTCACCCTCAGAAGCTATAGATTTGTTACAACAGGTGAGAGCAAGGAAAAAAACCTTTTGGAAACAATAGCTTTTGTCAGAGAAAAATGCCAGAGACAAAAGAGAGGGGAAGAAGAAGAAACAGAAATGCTCGAAACACCGTAAAAACTATTCTTTTGCTATAAAGCTTTGTCAGAAGCCTGGATTGAAATACTTGCCTGGGTCTGAAGAGAAACTGATACTATATGAACTCAGAGGATTTGCAAGGCAATGAATAAGAGACATTACAAAATCACAGAATATTACAGATACAAAATTAAACAGAAGATGGGGCAAATTCAACATTAGTTCCTGGTTCTTTTTAGCTTCTGTTTTGAGAAGCCAAAAGGGTAATGCTACATTACAGCATGCATAAACTTTAGGTATTTATACTGTTTTGGTACAACAGTTAAGACTTAAGTTAGTACCGCAACTTTACCTTGACATATAGGATTTTGAACTTAAAGTTGTTTGTAGTTAAATTAAAAAAATCCCCTTAAGTTTAGGAATACAAACTATTTAGAAAACAATGCTGAAACTAGAGGTCCTGAGCTTCTGTTTTGAATCAAATGCTTATCACACATTCACTTTCAAATGGAAAAGTCTTCTGGTCATGCCCCAAGCACTGGAAGCTAGTTGTATCTATAGATTAAAGATAAAAAGTGAGGGGAAAAATCATTACAAATGGTGAAGCAGATCCAACCACCCTCCTGTGAATAAGAAAGTGCTGGTTTAGATAAAAAGTTAATTCCTGTGTAGTAAATCTAGTATCTTGCTTAAAAGGGGCTCAGTTAACTTAAATCACATGCTCTAAAAACTGTTCTCTCTTAGTTAAGTTGCTATCATCTTAGAAACCTTAAAAATCTGATTTGAAAATCTATTTCTAAGTTATTGGTGTAAATGCTCAACAAGCAGTCAGCCTATTTGTTTTGATACACAAAGCTCTATTTATGTGCTTTTTAGGCACTCATTGGAATATAATGGCCTTGGTTCACTTACAATTTTTGATGTACTTTTTCCTATTTGTAGGTCTCCAAAGGCCATGCTTAATGACGGAAGAAAAACTTAAAAAAAAAAAAAAAAAAAAATCTAATCCCCCAAATACATATGCACAATTTTGATAAGTTACAATAGTCTATGTAACCTAGAATTTGGTAATTAACACCTATGGGAAAAGAAACGGTTTCATATCCTTAATCGTATCTCAGTATCCACTTTTGCATATGGAAACAGATTTTCCTGTATTTGTCAGACCTTTATTAGAGACTGTATCTGTTTAGAAACACACACAATAAGTTGCCCCCACACCTAAGCATACTGAAAAGGCAGGTACTTACTGTTGCAGAGATTTCAATTCAGAAGGCAAATCGCAACCTACATAAACTCCATTTGCTAGGCTGTATTCCAAAAGAGCACTGAAACAGGGATCCTACCCAAAAAAAAAAAAAAAAAAAAAAAAAAAAGTTATGTTTAAACACAGTAGCACATTTTGAATTCATTTGTGTATTTAAGAGAGTATTAACAGGTGATGCAAGAGTACAGGAGACCTAAATTTATTTGAATAAAGTATGTGTCAAAAAATAGAACCTGCAGACTGATTAACAAAAGGTAATTAAATAATGTTGCTGCATTTGGCTGGAATTTACATTCTCTACGGATAGATTAGTATGTGCTCCTAAAAGTATGAGACATTTCTGAACCCTACATTCTGGAAAAGCACACTAACATTATCTTTTTGATCCATTATAAATGATAAAGCTAATACACACAGGCAGGTGGTGATTCTAAATACACAGAATGCTTATTAGCTGTAGTCCCCTCCATTTCCTTACCTGGAAATGAAAGTGTTTTGCTCCATCCTCTCATCTTAGTCAACATGGATTTACAAAGCAGTATTTTTAGGTAACAATCATGATGTTTAGGTTGATTTGGATACATTGTTAATACCGTGTTAGATTCCCTTTAGGCTTAGTATTCCCAAACTAATCCAAGCACTCTTAGGGCTTCTTTTGGGAAGATTGATTTCTAAATTATAAATCCATATTGACCAAGATCAGAGGAGAGACTAAAACACTTTCATTTCCAGGTAAGGCTGAAGATGGTAACTTAAAGAATGATGCTTCACACTAATTTTATCCATCTAAAGTAGGGTGACCAGATGTCCCGATTTTATAGGGACAGTCACGATTTTTGGATCTTTTTCTTATGGCTCCTATTACCCCCGTCCCGATTTTTCACATTTGCTGTCTGGTCACCCTAATCTAAACATATCTAGAGTGTCCCTATAGGGTAGGGAAGATCGTCAATAGGATGGCTTAGACTAAGGAAAATTCTGGCTGTCCTACTTCTATGTATTTGCTTACTCTTAGGTCCTTTAGAGATGCAGAAGACATGGACAAAAAGCTAAATATTCTAAAGACTTGTAAGTGATATCTGAAAGTATTTTGAGATTGTGGATGCCAATGCCCATTATATTTCTTAGGACATGGAAGTCAATAGCTGTAGTACTAATATATACAAAGTCCCAGCGCAACTGAAGCCAAAAGTTGAGAAATTAAAAATATTCTAGGAAACTAGAAACAGTATGCTAAGGTTCCACCTTGGTGGCATCTCTGGTTTCTAGGTGAAATTTACAAGTAAAAACTCTCCCCTCCCCCAACTGCCCATCCTCCAAACTCTCTCTGGGATCTGAAAGTCAGGTCAGATGCTTTCACGTTTGTACATCACCACCATCAATAGGAGATCATACAGGCCAAATTCTAACTTTATTTTACATCTTTGCAACCCCATTGAAAGCAACATCCAATGGAGCTTCTGTACATGAGAGCAGAATGTGGCTCCACAATGAAAACAATTATAAAATCTACTAATACATTTGCTAAAAGAGAATCCAGCTCACAAACCTAGCACTGCAGAGATAATGCAGCTAACATGAGTAAACAAAATGTATGACTTGACTTTTAGTGACATGTCACTAAAGTCAAGAGATAAGGTGCCAGCTATGCATAGGGACAGGTATACGTTAGGTTAGAAGATGCCACTTTAATCACTTTTCAAAGCAGAACTACACAAAAAAAAGATAGTTACCTTTTCGTAAGTGGTGTTCTTCAAGATGTGTTGCTCATGTCTATTCCACAATAGGTGTGTGTACTCGCCATGTGCACTGGTGCCGGAAGTTTTTCCCCTAGCAGTACGGGGGGAAGAGCCCCCCCCAAACCTCTGGAGTGGTGCCTGCCTGGCGCGGTATAAGGGGAGCTGCGCGCTCCCCCCACCCTCAGTTCGTTCTTGCCAGACAACTCCGGCAGAGGGGAAGGAGGGCGGGATGTGGAATAGACACGAGCAACACATCTCGAAGAACACCAGTTACGAAAAGGTAACTGTCTTTTCTTCTTCGAGTGATTGCTCATATGTATTCCACAATAGGCGATTGCAAGCTATACTTTCTGGAGATGGGTAGGAGTTCACAAGTTCTTGGGACGGAGTACTGCCCTGCTGAACCTGGCATTATCCCTGCTTTGGGAGACTATCGCATAGTGCGAGGTGAACGTGTGAACCGAAGACCACATGGCGGCCCTACAAATGTCCTGTATAGGGACGTGGGCCATGAAGGCAGCCGATGAGTCCTGCGCCCAGGTCAAGTGTGTCCTCACAATGGGCAGTGGGGGGACACCCGCCAGCTCATAACAGGAGCGGATGCACAAAGTGATCTAGTTGGAAAGCCGCTGAGTGGGAAATCAGCTGGTCTCTCGTGTGCTCAGTCGAGGGGATGAACAGTTGCGAGGACTTTCTGAACGGCTTGGTCCGCTTGAGGTAGAAAGCCAGAGCCCGCCTCACATTGAGTGTGTGGAGACGGCGCTCCTCACTAGTTGCGTGAGGCTTGGGGCAGAGGACTGGTAGAAAAATGTCCTCTGACCCATGTGGTAGGCAGAGACCATCTTCGGGAGGAATGCAGGGTGTGGGTGGAGCCAGACCTTGTCCTTATGAAAGACCGTATGTGGCGGCTCAGAGGTCGGCCCTGAGCTCCGAGACCCACCTGGCCAACGTGATAGCAACCAAAAAGGCCACCTTCCACGAGAGGTGAGACCAGGAACATGTGGCCAACGGTTCAAATGAGGGCCCCGTAAGATGAGCCAGCACCAGATTCAGGTCTCATTGTGGGACCAGGGGCTTAGAATATGGGTAAAGCCGGTCCAAACCCTTAAGGAACCAGCCGGTCATAGCATGGGAGAACACAGTGTGTCATTGCACCGGGGGATGGAAGGCAGATATGGCCGCCAGGTGTACCCTGACTGACGAGGGTGCCAGGCCCTGGGCCCTCAGGTAGAGGAAGCAATCAAGGATAAGCTGGATCGGGGCGGCCGTTGGGGACACACTTTGTTCCGTCACCCACCTAGAAAAACGAGACCTATTCGCCATGTAGGAGCGGCGAGTGGAGGGCCATCTACTTTCGAGGAGGACACGCTGAACCTGTTCTGAGCATGTCCTCTCCTTGCCACCTAGCCACTGAGCAGTCACGCTGTGAGGTGAAAAGCTGCCAGATTGGGGTGGAGGAGGTGGCCCTGGTACTGAGAGAGCAGGTCCAAGCGGAGTGGCAATGGCCATGGCGGAGCCACTGCCAGGCCCGAGAAGGTCCCGTACTAGTGTTGCCTGGGCCACACTGGGGCAATGAGGAGGACCCTGGCTTTGTCCATCTTTGTTTTCTCCAGGACCCTGCTTATCAGAGGGAATGGGGGAAAAAGGCGTAGAGAAGCTGACCTGACCAGGACAGGATAAAGGCATCGGAGATAGCGCCCTTCCCTAGGCCCCCCCCCCGGAGCAGAACTGGGGGCATTGTCGGTTCTGCCGGGTCATGAACAGGTCCACCTGGGGAGTTCCCCACCTTTGGAAGAGCTGGTGGGCCACTTCCGGGTGTAGAGACCACTCACGAGGAGAGGAAAAGTCTCTGTTCAGGAGATCCGTCCTCATGTTCTGGACGCCCGGCAGGTGAAAGGCTTTTAGGTGGATGTCGTGTGCTATACAGCAGTCCCACAGACTGAGGGCTTCGTGGCAGAGGATTGGGCCCCGCCTTGCCTTTTGATATAGAACATTGAGGCCATGTTGTCCATGAGGACCCTGACGACCCTTGCCCTTCAGGTGCGAGCGGAAGGCCAGACATGCCAGTCGGGCCCTGAGTTCCTTGATGTTTATGTTTAGGGTCAGGTCTTGCAGAGACCACAGGCCTTGGGTCTGAAAATTCCCCACATGGGCCCCCCAGCCCAGGTCCAATGCATCAGACACCAGGTCTAACGATGGGGCTCTGTCCCTGAACAGGATCCATTGGAGCATATTGCTTGGTGTGGACCGCCACCGCAGGGAGGCGATCACTGAGTTCGGCACGGTGAGGACTTTGTACATTCTGTCCGTGGCCTGGGAGAACTGTGAGGCCAGCCAGAGCTGGAGGGGCCTCATCCTGAGTCTGGCATGGCGGACCACATACGTGCACGCCAACATGTGACCTAGCAGTTGCAGGCAAGCCCTGGCTGTCGTTACCAGGAACACTGTCTGGGGGCAGAGAGGCCCTGGCCGACGTTGCCTCCAGGACTGCCCCGATAAACTCTATACATTATACCGGGACTAACGCAGACTTGGTGTTTACCAACAGGCCCAGGGAGGTGCATGTGGACAGGAGGAGTGCCACATGATCCCCCACCTGCGATTGGGAGGTGCCCTTGACCAGCCAGTCGTCCAGATAGGGGGAATATCTGGACCCCCCGGCGCCTGAGGTAGGCCGCTACCATTGACATGCACTTTGTAAAGACCCTGGGGGCAGTGGACAGACCAAATGGGAGGACCGTGAATTGGTAGTGATTCTGTCCCACCACGATACAGAGGGAGCACCGGTGCCCTTTGAATACATGGATGTGGAAGTACGTGTCCTGTAGATCGAGGGCAGTGTACCAGTCCCTGGGATTCAGGGAGGGGATGATAGAGGCCAGGAACCCCTGCGGAACTTGAGTTTCACCATGTCCTGGTTCAAGCCTTGCAGGTCCATGATGGGCCCAAGCCCCGCTTTGGCCTTCGGGATAAGGAAATACCGTAATACCCCTTGCCCAGGAACTTCTTGGGCACCGCCTCTATCACTCCTAGTTCCAGGAGCCGCCCGACCTCCTGCTCAAGCAGAACCTCATGTGATGGGTCCCCCAGGAGGGACGGGTTGGCCGGGAGAAGATAAACTGAAGGATGTATCCTTGGGAGATGGTTTTGAGGACCCATCGGTCTGAGGTGAGCCTGACCATTCCAGGAGGAAAGCACACTACCGATTGTAAAAAGGGAGCTTTATTGGGGGTGGATCCCTGCTGAGAACTGGCGGGGTAACCCCGAGTATCCCGTCAAAACCACCTTTTACCTGCCTGCTTGTCCTTAGAGGACCCAGGCTGGGGGGCAGGCCGAAACTGCCTTTGCAGGCATTTTCTATAGTCCCGCTGCTTCTTATGGGCAGCCTCGTACTTCGGGAGGGTGGCCTGGGTGAGAGCCTGCTGCGGCTTGAACTTGAGTTTTGCTGGAGCAGGGACATAGAGGCCCAAGGTCTGGATGGTCGTATGGGAGTCTTTCATGCCATGCAGCCTTGTGTCTGTTTCTTCAGCAAACAGAGCCTTCCCGTCGAAAGGGAGATCCTGCACTGACGACTGTGCTTCACTGGATAGCCCAGAGAGCAGGAGCCATGATGCCAGTCTCATGGACACCGCTGAGGCCATGGACTGTGTGGCCATGTCCGCTGCATCCGAAGCAGCTTGCAGGGATGCTCTCGCGGCAGCTGCCCCTTCCTCCACAAGCACCTTAAACTCCTTTCTATCATGCTCCCGGAGGGAGTCCTCAAACTTGGGGAGGGATCCCCAGAGATTAAACTCGTAGCGACCCAGAAGAGCCTGATGGTTTGCTACTCTATCCTGGAAGCTTGATGACAAATAAACTTTTCTCCCGAACGTATCAAGCCTCTGAGAGTCTATGTTCTTAGGGATCGGGGCTGGCTGCCCCTGTCGTTCCCTGTGGTTGACCGACTCGACCACCAAGGAGTTGGGCACCAGGTGGCTATACAAATACTTGTGCTCCTTAGTGGGTACAAAGTACTTGCATTCCGACTTCTTAGAGATGGGTGCCAACAAGGCTGGTGTTTGCCACAGGGCATTTGAAATTCTTGCCGCCCCTTCATGGAGCGGCAAGGCCACCCTGCCCGGTGCCGAAGGGGACAGCACATTGAACAGGGAGTCTGAGGGCTCTTCTTCCTGAAGGTGGAGGCTCACTGCTACCCTTTTTAAGAGGTCTTGGTGGGCCCAGTAGTCGTCCTGTGGGGCTGCAATCAGCTCCTCCAGATAGGGCGAGGAGGCCGGTGCGGTGCTTTGGGTGTCGGCTGGCACCGGAGGATCCACCACCTGGTCGGACTCCGGTTGTGGTGCCGAGGACACGAGTCCCACCCACTCCTTTCTTGGCGGTCTAGGGATGGAAGCCAACAGTGCTTCCGACGTTCCAGCCACCGAGCGAGTCCCCACCGGGAGCTGCGCCGGCGGCCACAGTGCCCAATGGGCCGGCCACGATGCTCAGTGCCACTGAGGGTTAGGGGAGCGCACAGCTCCCCTTATACCGCACCAGGCAGGTGCCACTCAGAAATCGCAGAGGGCGCTCCCCCCTACGGGTACTGCTAGGGGAAAAACTTCTGGCACCAATGCATGTGGCGAGCACGCACACCTATTGTGGAATACACATGAGCAATCACTCAAAGAAGAAGAAAGCAGTGTTCAACACTGTTTTGAAAAAAGTTTCATATAAAGGAGAATGAAGAGGCATTGTTTTTCACACCAAGTACACAAAAACTCAAAACAGTTCATAGCTCCAAAATACCATACAATTACTGCACACATTTCTGTTGTTTTTGTTTTTTCCCTGTTTAAAAAAAAAACACCATCTTACTTTTACAAGAACATGAGGATTTCCCACCAGAATAAGCAAAGCCTTTGGTCTGGTAATTGCCACATTAAATCGTTTTGCATTAGAGAGGAATCCCAAGTAGTATCTATCATCATCAAATGAGCCCTCATTTGATCGTACCTAAAATTAATAGACAAACAAAGCAACAGTCAATAAGTGAGAAGGAAACTCACCAAAATGTACTGCAGTCATAATTTGTTTTCTTTTCTTCTGTAGTAAGGATGGATCAGAGTAAGCATATAAGAAGCACAACTTCACCCCACCAACTATGTTGCCACTCTAGATAGCCCTACACAAGGCAAGTTCTCCAGATGAGACTGCTTAAGGAGAATGGTGTGTAAAGTGGTCCCAGTGAAGCAGCAATCAGGGGTGTCAATCCTAATTCATGAGAAATTAGTAGTACACATCTTAATGAAGAGTACCATCTTAGTACATTATTTAATTGTATTGGTGAAGGTAGGTAATGCTCAGGAGAAGTTCTACTTGATTGACCCACAGACTAAGCTATAGTATTTGTATATGGAATAGTATTGCACGCTTTCTTACAATGCCCAGACATGCCTCAAACCTAAATGGAGGGACCATCTTCTACAGACAACTGGTACTCTGGGACCACAACTTATTACACTTCACATTGTTCCCTTGTACTCTCCCTGTATGTTATATCCACCTATTGTCTCCTATTTAGATTAGGAACTCTTTGGGGCAGAGACCATTTTCACTTGTGTGTGCGCACGCATGCACCCAAGCTCAATGGGACCTCATGGTTAGGGTGCTAGCATGGAACTCAAGAGCTAGCAATACCTGCTCTACCAGACTTTCTATGCAACTCAGGGCAAGTCACTTATCTCTGTACCTCAGTATCCTCACAGGTGTGTTGTGAGAATAAATAAGGCCTGGTCTACACTAGGCGTTTAGGTCGAAGTTAGCGCCGTTACATCGAATTAACCCTGCACCCGTCCACACCGCGAAGCTATTTAGTTCGACATAGAGGTCTCTTTAATTCGACTTCTGTACTCCTCCCCGACGAGGGGAGTAGTGCTAAATTCGACATGGCCATGTCGAATTAGGCTAGGTGTGGATGGAAATCGACGCTAATAGCTCCGGGAGCTATCCCACAGTGCACCACTCTGTTGACGCTCTGGACAGCAGTACGAGCTCGGATGCTCTGACCAGCCACACAGGAAAAGCCCCGGGAAAATTTGAATTTGAATTCCTTTTCCTGTCTGGCCAGTTTGAATCTCATTTCCTGTCTGGACATCGTGGCGATCACAGCAGCACTGGCAACGATGCAGAGCTCTCCAGCAGTGATGGCCGTGCAGTCTGTGAATAGAAAGAGGGCCCCAGCATGGACTGATCGGGAAGTATTGGATCTCATCGCTGTGTGGGGCGATGAGTCCGTGCTTTCTGAGCTGCGCTCCAAGAAACGGAATGCAAAGATCTATGAGAAGATCTCTAAAGACATGTCAGAGAGAGGATACAGCCGGGATGCAACGCAGTGCCGCGTGAAAATCAAGGAGCTGAGACAAGGCTACCAGAAGACCAAAGAGGCAAACGGACGCTCCGGATCCCATCCCCAGACATCCCGTTTCTACGAGGCACTGCATTCCATCCTAGGTGCGGCCGCCACCACTACCCCACCACTGACCGTGGACTCTGAGGATGGGATATTGTCCACGGCCGGTTCCTCGGACATGTTAGCGGACGGGGAAGATGAGGAGGACAAGGCAGTCGACAGCGCTTACAACGCTGATTTCCCCGACAGCCAGGATCTCTTCATCACCCTTACAGAGATCCCCTACCAACCGTCCCCAGCCGTTAACCCGGACACAGAATCTGGGGAAGGATCAGCCAGTAAGTGTTTTAAACATCTAAACATTTATTTTTAACAGAACAGGAATATTAAGAACAACAAAAATGGGTTTCTCATGATTAGTTTGCCCTAGGCGCTTAACGTTTCAGTCCTGGGCAGTGCAACTATTGAAAAAAAAT
Source organism: Trachemys scripta elegans (assembly GCF_013100865.1). Classification (NCBI taxonomy): domain Eukaryota; kingdom Metazoa; phylum Chordata; order Testudines; family Emydidae; genus Trachemys; species Trachemys scripta. Next base: position 37,105,418 of record NC_048298.1, on the reverse strand, counting down.
CGAACAATGTCCGGTTTAGCATGATTGTTCTGCCCAAGCCGCTCTACTGTTTAGTCCCTGCCAGTGCAGCTACAGTAAAATGCGGTCTATATGTCCGGGGATAGAGCAGAAATCCTCCTGGGACATCTCGAGGAAGCTCTCCTGGAGGTAATTGGAAAGCCTTTGCATCAGGTTCCTGGGGAGAGCGGCCTTATTGGGTCCTCCATAGTAGGAAACGTTTCCGCGCCATGAGACAAGCAAGTACTCAGGGATCATTGCCCTGCAGAGCAGGGCGGCATACGGCCCTGGTCTTTGGAGGCTTTCCCAAAGCATTCTTTCCTTCTCACTGTCTGAGATCCTCATCAGGGTGATTTGCACCTTAAAGACTAACAGATTTATTTGGGCATAAGCTTTCGTGAGTAAAAACCTCACTTCTTCGGATGCACAGAGTGAAAGTTACAGATGCAGGCATTATATACTGACACATGGAGAGCAGGGAGTTACTTCACAAGTGGACAACCGGTGTTGACAGGGCCAATTCAATCAGGGTGGATGTAGTCCACTCCCAATAATAGATGAGGAGGTGTCAATTCCAGGAGAGGAAAAGCTGNAACACTCTATGTAGAGGTCCAGTCTGTCATTTCGACCGTCAGGAGGAGTCCACGCAGAGTTGTTCTTCTTGTAGTGTTGGTAGGAGGGTTCCTGTGGGTCAGTGCACTGTTCAGTGGTGCGTTGAAAATATTCCTTGAGTCGGAGACGACGAAAGTAGGCTTCCAGATCACCGCAGAACTGTATCATGTTCGTGGGGATGGTGGGACAGAAAGAGTCCCCGAGATAGGACAGACTCTTCTGCTGGGCTAAGTGTGTGGTTGGAAAGATTGACAATGTTGTTAGATGAGTTGAGGGTACCATTGTTATAGCCCCCAGTGGCAGGTATTAGTTTAGATAGCTTACAGTCCTTTTTCCTCTGTAGAGAAGTGAAGTGTGCATTGTAAATGGCTTGTCTCATTTTTGTAAAGTCCAGTCACGTGGAAGTTTGAGTAGAAGGCTGGTATTGTATGAGAGTCTCCAGTTCTGAGAGCTCATTCTTGATCTTCTCCTGTCTGCTGTACAGGATGCTGATCAGGTGGTTCCTCAGTTTCTTTGAGAGTGTGTGGCACAGTCTCTCACCATACTCAGTGTAGTATGTTGATTGCAATGGATTTTTTACCTTCAGTCCTTTTGGTATGATGTCCATCTGTTTGCATTTGGAGAGGAAGATGATGTCTGTCTGTATCTGTGCAAGTTTTTTGTTGAGGTTGATGGATTTCCACTCCATACGGCTAAATTTAGTGCCTTGCATGGTGTCAAGTATCAGGGGGTAGCCGTGTTAGTCTGTATCTACAAAAACAACAAGGAGTCTGATGGCACCTTAAAGACTAACAGATTTATTTGGGCATCAGGGTGATGTCACTCATGGTGACCTGCTTTGAATTAGGTAGGGGAATGTTAGTGTTGGGACTGCTTGCCCGTTCCTTTACTGAACTGTAACCGCTGGTTTGCAGCCACGTGGTGTAGGCGTGAGAGGGGCAGCATACAGGGATCTTTCCCAGGGACAGCCGTGTGGGGGTGGGACAGGGGCAGAGTTCCTGCTTGCCGGATTGCTGGCAGCAGGGACTGACATTGCTTTCAATGTGAAATGAGGCCAGTGCTAATATTAAAGTTTTAAGCTGCCACAAGTCTACGGCTTACCATGTCTGCCTGCTACAGAAATTCCGGTGTCCTGCCCCGCTTCTCAAATCTGCTGTGCAAGACCCCAGGCACTGAATGTGAAGGCCGAGAATTCGACCTTGTGCTGAGTGCGCATGTGATAGGTGCTGTGCATGGTCTTGTTCACAGAGAAAGACTATGTTCTTTGTTCACAACTACATTTATCTTTCTGAGGAATTCACTCCCTTTTTCCCATTCCCACAGCCACATCTGCGACTGTCTCACAACCTAGCCTGGCATCACACTCCCAGAGGCTAGCGCAGATTAGGCGTAGGAAGAAGAGGACACAGGAGGACATGTTCTCAGAGCTTATGGCCTGCTCCCGAGCCCAGGCAGCACAGCAGACCCAGTGGCGGGAGAACTTGTTCCAAATGCACCAAGCAAACATGGATCGGGAGGACAGGTGGCGGCAGGAAGACCAGCAGGTGACTCAAACGCTGCTTGGACTACTGAGGGAGCAAACGGACACGCTCCGGCGCCTTGTGGATGTTCTGCAGGACCGGAGGCAGGAGGACAGAGCCCCACTGCAGTCTCTCTCTAACCGCCCTCCCGCGCCACCAAGTCCCATACCCCCCTCACCAAAAGTGCAAAGAAGGAGGGGCGGCAGAGTCCGTGCTAACTCTCACTCCACCCCTGCAGAGAGCTCTAGTAGTAGAAGGCTCTCATTCCCCAAAATTTGACAAGTTCTTTCCTTCCCGCCTCACACAAGCCCCCGTCGAAGTTTCACCTCCCAGTTCCATGTGTAGTTGATAATAAAAAATACATTTCTGTTAATTACTGTTTCCATCATGTTCTTTTGGAGGAGGGGGGAAGGGGTTGGTAATTGGACAGGACAGTCACCTTTGGCAGGGTACATAGGCGGGGGCAGGTCCAGCAGCAGGGCACATACACAGTGCAGTGACTAGTTACCCTGGTCAGTCTGGGAGGTGGTTTTCATGTTCTGTGGTGGGGGGTGGGTTGCTCTGTGACTTTGTGGCGGGGAAGGGCAGTTACAGATCTTAAGCGGCGGTCCTTATCCTGGATCACAGAGCCACGCAGCAGGGGATCTGTAACCGTCCTCCCCCCGCCACAAAGTCACATCGCCCCCCCCATACACACAGTCCCGAGGGGTGACAGGCTCCGTTGAAACAACCAGTCCACCACAGCGGAGCCTGTCAATCCTGGAGTTTAGAAGCTTCATTTGCGTCAGTACACTACACCCGCTCCCCACCACAGTCTACGTCCCAGTTTTAAAACATTCCCGCGAAAACAGTAATAAAGACAACGGTGTTCATTAACAAAGTAGAAGTGATTTTATTTCTAAACGTGTGTTGGAAGGGGGTGAAGGGGGTATGTAACTGGAGAGGATAGTCAACATTAACTGGGTAAAGAAACGGGGGCAGGTTCAGCTTCTCTGTACACTAACTTAAAAGTCACAGGTTACCCTGCTCAGTCAGGAACCTAGCTTTCAAAGCCTCCCGGATGCACAGCGCGTCCCACTAGTCTCTTCTAATCGCCCGGCTGTCTGGCTGGGCATAATCAGAAGCCAGGCTATTTGCCTCAACCTCCCACCCCGCCATAAAGGTCTCCCCCTTGCTCTCACAGAGATTGTGGAGCACACAGCAAGCTGCTATAACAATGGGGATATTGGTTTCGCTGAGATCACAGCGAGTCAGCAAGCTTCTCCATCTCCCCTTGAGACGTCCAAAAGCACACTCCACCACCATTCTGCACTTGCTCAGCCGGTAGTTGAAGAGTTCTTTTTCAGTGTCCAGGGCACCTGTATAGGGCTTCATGAGCCAGGGCATTAGCGGGTAGGCTGGGTCCCCGAGGATGACTATAGGCATCTCCACATCCCCAACAGTTATTTTGTGGTCCGGGAAGTAAATACCTTGCTGCAGCCGTCTAAACAGACCAGAGTTCCTGAAAACACGAGCGTCATGAACCTTGCCCGGCCATCCGACGTAGATGTTCGTAAAACGTCCCCTGTGGTCCACCAATGCTTGCAGCACCATGGAAAAGTACCCCTTTCTGTTAATGTACTGGCTGGCCTGGTGGTCCGGTGCCAGGATAGGGATGTGAGTTCCATCTATGGCCCCACCGCAGTTTGGGAATCCCATCGCTGCGAAGCCATCTATGATCGCCTCCACGTTTCCCAGGGTCACTACCTTTGACAGCAGTACATCAACGATTGCCTTGGCTACTTGCATCACAACAACCCCCGCAGTAGATTTGCCCACGCCAAAGTGGTTCGCAACTGACCGGTAACTGTCTGGCGTTGCGAGGTTCCAGAGGGCTATGGCCACTCGCTTCTGGACAGTCAGGGCTGCTCGCATCAGGGTGTCCTTGCGCTTCAGGGCAGGAGACAGCAACTCACAAAGTTCAAGGAAAGTTCCCTTCCGCATGCGAAAGATTCGCAGCCACTGGGATTCATCCTAGACCTGCAGCACTATGCGGTCCCACCACTCAGTGCTTGTTTCCCGGGCCCAGAATCGCCGTTCCACGGCATCAACATGACCCATTGCCACCGTGATGTCCTCGGTGCTGGGTCCCGTGCTTTCTGAGAGGTCTGTGCTACTCTCAGACTTCAGGCCCTCACCACGGTGCCGCAGCCTCCTCGCCTGACTTATCTGCATCTGCCTCAGGGAAAGGTGGATGATGAGCTGCGAGGCGTTGAGAGCAGCCACAACTGCAGCGATGGTCGCAGCGGGCTCCATGCTCGCAGTGCTGTGGCGTCCGTGCTGTCACTGACTAGAAAAGTGCGCGAACTGATTTCCCGCTGGTGATTTCAGGGAGGGAGGGCGGGAGTGATGAACGGATGACGACAGTTACCCAAAAGCACCCTCGAGACATTTTTTTTACCCAGAAGGCATTTGCGGCTCCACCCAGAATTCCAATGGGCAGCGGGGACTGCGGGAACTGTGGGATAGCTGCCCACAGTGCACCGCTTCCAATGTCAACGCTTTCCCCGTTACTGTGGACTCACAAAGTCGAATTACTGTCCTTAGTGTGGACACACACGTTCGACTTTGCAATATCGATTCCAAAAATTCGATTTAAGTAAAATCGAACTACTCTCGTAGTGTAGACATACCCTAAGTTAAAGACTGTGAGGCACTCATACTATGGTAATGGAGCTAAGATCGAGATAAGTACTATCACAATACAAGTAATATGGCTTGGAAGCATTAGATTTTTATCTGTAAATGTTGATAAATGTCAATTTCACCATACAGAAACCAGTGAAAAAGTATTTCCATTGATAATAGAAATTCACAGATTGGTAAAGCAAGAAAAATGCTGCTTGAGAAATTAGAGTTTGATTTAAGGCTATTTAGTTTGTATATTTTGACATACGATACTGAAATTTGGTTTTAATGGTTATGAGGCTTTAACTTTTTGAATCTCAAAATCTACTGTCATTAATTGTCTGACCCCCTCATAATTTTCTGCAACTCTGAAATTTAAAGTTGATAAAAATTTTAAAAAATGCTTAAAAATAAACAGATTATCCATCAAAACTATATAAATAAAAATCAAATTCTGCCAAGCCTACAAATTTACGAGATGATAAGATAGTTCAGTCTCCATCCATGTTTGGTGTTGGTGCTTTTAGAGAGACTACCAGCAAAGGTATCAAATAAGGCAGTGATTCTCATTAAGAAGTGGGCTGAATGTTAACTTTCATCTGTAGACAGGTTCATTATTATAGTGATTAAAAGTTTTCTCCTCTATAGTTACTAGCTTAAATCTACACAATATTCAATACCCCGATTTATGTTTAAATGCATTCTAAGTTTGAAGTAAAGTCATACCCTTGTATAAAATAAACCTTGTGACTAAAATGGAAGAGATAATTGTTACAATATAAACGTAAATATTTACCAACTACTACAAAATAATATCTGACATACTACAGTATTTGCTTGTACTTAGAAAAGGAAGTAGTATCTTAGGTGCTGTGATACATAAGTGGTAGATAAAAAATATGTTGGCTTTTAAAATGGGGATTACTGTTGTATAAAAAAAAATTGCATTTTTACATACTGTCGATATGATGATCACCAAGTACTCCTGCCCTTGAAACTCCTCTACAGAACCAACTTTAATATCCATCAAATCAACATTTCGCAGAAGAAATCTAATTTTTTCTACCTATAAAACAAAAATATTTGAAGGAATTTGTTTTTAGATGAAATAACTAGTATCTTTCATACAAAGTGTATCAAAAATAGGACCTAATGTACAAAATTGTATACCTCTCAAAGTATTTGCATCTGGATTGAGAGCAAATGTTCTAACTGGGAATGATTAACAAGAGCTTCTAGATAAAGTACAAAGTTAACATGGGGGAGTGCCATACCTGTTGCCAACCTAATAGGTAAAGTACCCAATAACACAGTTTAGGTGTGATTAGTTGTCTATGGACAAAGTGAATCTCAACATTTTAACCTGCAACTGATACTTTTTCAGTTTCAAATTAGTTCACACTTCTTGGCCTTTTCATCACATTAATATAGCTCTCAAGAATTTCAACATTACAAAATTTCTTGGTGTGAACTGAGTTACTATCCAGTCTCTCCACAGTTTTCTCAACTGCTTCTGTAAGTAGGCAGAAGACCAACTGTGATGGATCTGGGGACTTTAATGAGAGGGAGAGGAGCAGAATGTGTCTTTTTTCATTACTGCTAGCTTTTTATCAGATAGTTTAATAGAAATATTAAATATGATTGACAGTACAATACATAATGCGGCTAGAAAAGTAGTCCAAAGTTAGCAATATTTTCTTGCAATAAACAGCACTAGTAGTGAATCAAAAATATGAGTTTAAATACAGAAACTTATCATTTATAAGCATCCAAATCAGACCTGTTTACGATACGGTGTAATCACCCCAATATCAGTCACCGACACTGCATTGTTAACATGTTTCGCAAGAAGGCAACAATAACGCATTACTTGAACTGCTTCTGTAGGATTAAACCAAGAGGGGTTGTGTCCTTCACGTGTTTCACTACCCTGCATTAGGAGAGAAGAAAATAAAGACCATATATTTAGGGTTGTTGCAAATTTAGTGATGAATATCTGCTGATTATCTTCTTAATACTTAGGAGTTGGTTTGGAAAGGAGTGTTATACAGCAGTGTTGGCTAATTTGATTAAATGTATCTACATGGTCTAGAATTAGATTGAGGAAAAACAAACAAGTCCTTCTCCAATTACTGCACTTCCAAGCACATGAAATTTATGTTACTAGAGAAGAGTTTCCCACCTATCAAATCTTCCTTAATTCCCCAACCCCATTTTAGTAAGAATATTTTACATACCCTCATGCCATGAAAAATTAGTGGAAACCCCTTCCTCGGTAATTTTTCCCAGCCCAACAAAGAAGTTACTACTGAAGGGTCTGCACAAACTTCCAGCTCTTTATGATAAAACAGTTTAGATGGCAACGTAAGCAGTGTAGAATGTGATCTGTAATTCTTCAAAAGCTTTGTAACCTGCAAGGAAGAAAACTCAAAGTTCATGAAATGAAACTGCACACATACCATTACATCCTGCAATTCTTGCCTTTCTCCCAGCACAGACAGAGAAGTTTATTGTCTGCACTTTTCCTCTAATCCCTTCACTTGCCCCAGTGACCCCATCCCATCACCTGATCTCCTCCACACCTACTCTCATCCCCTCATTCTTTTCCTTAATCCCTCTCCCTCACATCTAACTCTTTTTCCTGACAATACAAGCATACTTAAGTCTCTCCCTTCTTTAAAAAAACCCTCTTAAACCCATTTGTCTCTCCAACTACCCATCTCCCTTTTGTCTCTAAGTTCGTTGAATGTGCTATCTACAGTCACTGTCTGGAGTTCCTCTACTTCAGCTGCATCCTAGACCCTGTTCCAATCCAGCTTATGCCTCTTTCACACCACTGAAACCACTCCTGCTAAAACCTCTAATGACCTCTTCCTAGCTAAAGCTCAGAACCAATACTACATTTTCATGCCCTTTGGCCCATCAGCCCCATTTGATATTATCTACCACACTCTTCTTCCTGAAATATTGTCTTCCGTGACTATCTTCTCTTAGTCCTCCTCCTAGTCCTCCTCCTACCTCTAATTGTTCTTTCAGCGTGTTCTTCAGGAATCCTCTCATCTTCCCTCCAACTTTCTGTGTCGGTTCCACAAAGCTCTGTCCTTGGTCCCCTTTTCTTCTTCTACAATTTATCTCTGAGTAATCTCATCCACAGACACAAATTCAGCTAACATCTCTAGGAAGACAACTCACCGATTTATGTGTCTACTCCAGACCCGTCTTCTTCTATTCATATTAAAATATCAACCTCTCTCTGTGACATCTCCTTGTGGAGGTGTAGCTGCCAGCTGAAGTTGAATATGGCTAAAAACAGCTTCTAATAATCCATCCTAAGCCCTCACCATTACCTCCTCTCTCAATCATTGTAGACAACTCCACCATCCTCTCACTCACACCAATAACTGTATCATTTTTTACTCTGCCCTTTCTCTAGGTCCTCACAGATTGTGTCTATATCTTATCTAAGAGAAGGACTTGCCTATCTATCTACACAGCCAGAACTCTTATCCAATCTCTCATCATCTTAAATCTTGATTACTGCATTAAGATTCTTATCCATTAAGAATGCTGCTGCTAAGATCATTTTCCTAGACCATCGCTTTCTTTTGCACCCCTCCACTGGCTTCTTCTTCTCTACTGAATCAAAAATAAGTTTCTTGTCTTCATTTTCAAGGACCTTCACAGTCAAACCCCATCTTATCTATCATCTCTCATTCCCGATCAAGCTGATACATTCCCAATTGGCCCATAATTGGAGCCAGTCTCCATCACTCACTTGTTAAATTTTCAAACAACCACCTTCATGCTTTCTCACGTGCTGTCCCTCAGGCTTGGAAGGCTCCTCCCTTGTAAATATCTGCAAAAACTACCTCATCATCAACCCTTTAAATCCCTCCTCAAAATGCTGCTTTGCTGCCCTGCCTATAGAAAACTTGACAATGGTTAGGCTGCTCATGTGCAGAGATCACTGCCTATCACACTAATTCCTTGTACTCCCCCATCTAGCTACATCTATCTGTCTCATTTTATTCTCAGATTATAAGATTATGAGGGCAGGGATCTGTTTTTTTTGCACTGCACCTTGATAAATGGGGTCTATGACGAAGGCTCCTAGGTACTACAGTAACAAACAACAAATTCATCTCCATAGCACAGCAGCAATTCTTGGCTGCTCTAGTGCAGACTATACAAACTCATGGATCTCTTGTGCTTAAAGAAGAACAGAACTGATTTTTTTGTAGTAAAAGTTCTATGACAAGATCTACTGTAGTTTTTTTTTAAAAAACTGGTTTTATTAAATACTTCCTTCTTCCCAAATGCTATAATGTAATTCCCAGTAGACTCCATAATATTTAGACTCAGCACTCAGCTAAAATAAATCTTAATGAAAGGGAACCAATTATGGGATTTTTAACCTTGCTACTGAAGAAAGAAAAGGGGACAAGCTCATTTTACGTGCATACAATTATACAGCCAAAAGCCTAAAAAAGAATGCTAAACGCCATCTTCTTGCCCTTCCTCTCTTCTCTGTGGCCATTATTATCCGCTGTGACCCTGTGTGATCTCAGGATAAGTAAGGCTGGGCTAGTTCAGCCTCTTGGATGGGGATAACTGCTGCAGGAAGCGGTACTGGTGATTTATTAAATATTTTTCTTTCAAGTGAATCAGTACAACCAATGCTTCAGAATGACATCAGTGGACACCGTGCTACTTTGGGCAAAACGTACCACAGGCTCAGATCACTTGTGTTACTTAACTATTCTTTGCCTTTTTGGAAAAAGAAAGGTGCTAGCTTGAACATCTGAGCGAATTCCAATTCCAGTAATCATAATCAGTTTAAGTTCTCCTGCTGTTTCCATTGAACATGCTATTAGAGTTTTTTTGTTTTAGCTCTGTGGTGAATGAAGTAGTTTTACAGTTTTGTTATACAGTAGACAATATAACAGAGAATCACTTCTTTCCAGCAATTCTATAAAAGCTCATTTTCTGCTGCTGCAATATTATCTTTCCACCTTTTATGTGGAAAGATTCACAGATTTATACTTTCTATGTTAAAAGGTGGCCTAAAATTGGGAGGTGGGGCAATTGTGCCTGTGGGGCATCTTTTTATGGATAGATGAATGTCTGAACATTTTTCTTACATTTGTTTTTATTAATATTAAATACTGGGGTAGGGTTTCTGAGTTGCTTTTTCTACTAAAAAGGCAAGTCCTGTTTATCTTTGGAGTTTTATGGAGGACTGAGGAACTACTGGAGTTATGAAATCACAGAAGACTGAAGGCTTGTCTACATGAATACTTAGTTTGCAGCAAGATAGGATGTAGATCTGCCCTGCACTAGCCTAATGCGCATTAAGTGTCCATGTGGACCCTGATGCCATACACTAACAGTTCACTAGTGCAGGGGTTCTCAACCCTTTTTCTTTTTGAGCCCCTGCAACATGCTATAAAAACTCCAGGGCCCGGGGAGGCTCGGGACTTCAGCTGCAGGGTGGTGGTGGTGGTGCAGTGCATGTGTGTTTCTGGTAAATGTACATAGGTAAATACATTAAAATTTTTGGATGTGCTCTCAAAGCTGCCTGGATCTTTGATAAACAGCATATATAGAGGTCCTGCTATGAGACCCTGACGCTCACCTACTCTTCTGGCTGACGTAATAGGAATGAGGCAGGATGTCTTCTGATACAGGTGAGACAAAGAACAGGCGGCCATAGGCTCAAATGGCGGCCCATTAAAGAAGCTATAGTCTGGGGGCCCAAATGGAAAATCCTGCCTAAAACTGAAATATGTAGCATCCGTCTGCAGAAATGGTTAACACATTTTTATGAAGGGATTAATCCCCAAGAGTGATTTGTTGGTGTGTTGTATTATGCAGTGGTAATTGAGAATGATGGGTGCTTTTGTAAATCATGTCAAATTGCCTTCATGGATTTCTTGAAAAAGTCCAAGTAATGACTCTTCTTTAATACGTGTATAATTATACATAGATTTCATCCCACAGTAATTTCATGATCGCAAATTTACTTTAAATATGTTCTCTGCTTGTTGTTTTGTCTATATGTGTAATTTATGATTCGCTTACATAATATAATGTGATTATTTTACCTGCTATTCCAACAGTAACATCTATTGGGTACTGTCCAGTGCTGCCAACATCAGCTATTGAAAAGAATACAGTTTTCACTGTAATGAAGAACGTCAACAAGATGTCTAGGACACTTGGCCAAGATTACAGTGTTTTGACATTTGATGAGGCTATATATTGTAAGGCTAAAGAGATTCAGGGGAGATGCCCAGAGGAATTTCAGACAACAGACAACTGAGTTCAGCCACACTCGAAGGATGCACAGGCAAAGCAAGGCATGTTGGGTCACACAAGTACTTGTGGCCAGATGGCCTAATAGCCTTAGTTATGGTTAGATTGTGATAGTGGGGTCTGACATAAGAGATAAAGTACAACTAGCGAATGGTCTGAGATTTCTCTAGAAAAGAAAATCCATTGAATTTGCAGAATGGAGTAGGGCCCCTGTGACACTGGCAGATCAGGTGACCTCTCATGCCAAGGTCCCCACGTCTCAATTGAACACTGACAATTACATAAATGAGCCAGACTGATTCCAGCTATGTGTTAATATTGTTAAAACGGGTATTAAAATCATAAGTATGTGTTTGGTATTCAGAGTTTATTGAATGCTTGTGAGTAGCTATGTGCATTAAAATCTTCACTTATAACATCTATATCCTACATTATAAAGGTAATATTTGAGCAGTTGTACTGTGAGTGGGGACATCACCAGACAGGAGAGATACATTAATTAGTGTGAAGGGCTGATCTTCAACAGAAGGTATTACCTCCCCCCCCCCCCCCAAAAGGAAGGGTCCATCGATACCAGATAGATTATTGTGGGACGTTACAACTGGAATTTCCCTACATACGGTCAATAAGAGGACAAAAGATGCAAGCGGATTCCTCCCATCGGCTGCGTTTGCAGCTCAGACCACGTGGCAGATGGGGCGAAAAATCCCAAGAGAAAGAAAGGACAGTTACCTGTTCCGTAACTGGCGTTCTTCAAGATGTGTTGCTCCTGTCTATTCCACAGTAGATGTGCATGCGCGCCATGTGTACTGGTGCTGGAAGTTTTTCCCTTAGCAGAACCCATAGTGGGAGAGCACCACTGTGACCCCTGGAGATATAGCCTCTATATCGCGCTATCAGGGGAGGTGAGCACTCCCCCCACACTCAGTTCCTTCTTGACAGACAACTCCGACAGAGGGGAAGGAGGGTGGGGTGTGGAATAGACAGGAGCAACACATCTCGAAGAACGCCAGTTACAGAACAGGTAACTGTCCTTTCTTCTTCGAGTGATTGCTCCTGTGTATTCCACAGTAGGTGACTCCAAGCTATATCTGACAGAGGTGGGTAGGAGTTTAAAGGTTATCGGGACGGAGTACCGCCCTAGCAAACCCGGCGTCATCCCGTGCTTGGGAGATAATTGCATAGTGTGAGGAAAAGGTGTGGACAGAGGACCACGTGGCAGCCCTACATATGTCGTGGATAGGGACGTGGGCTACATAGGCGGCCGACGAGGCTTGCGCTCTCGTGGAATGGGCCTTTACGATAGGTGGCGGGGGAACCCCTGCCAAGTCATAACACGTGCTTATGCACGAGGTGATCCAGTGGGAAAGGTGCTGCATGAAGACCGGTTGCCCTCTCATATGCTCGGCCAACGCAATGAACAGTTGCGAGGATTTCCTGAACGGCCTGGTCCGATCCAGATAAAAGGACAGCGCCCTACGTACGTCTAGCGTGTGTAGGTGGCATACTTCGCTGGAAGAATGGGGCTTAGGACAGAGTACCGGTAGGAAGATGTCCTGTTCCATATGGAAGGCGGAGACCACCTTGGGGAGAAACGCCGGGTGCGGGCGAAGCCGGACCTTATCCTTATGGAAGACTGTATATGAGGGTTCCGAGGTCAGGGCCCTAAGCTCCGAGCCCTGACGGGCTGAGGTGATAGCCACCAAGAAAGCCACTTTCCAGAAGAGGTGGGACAAAGAACAGGTGGCCAGGGGCTCAAAGGGAGGGCCCATGAGGCGGGATAGCACTAGGTTCAGATCCCATTGCGGGACCGGGGCCCTGGTGTACAGGAACATACGGTCCAACCCCTTCAAGAAACGGGAGGTCATCTTAAGGGAAAAAACTGAGTGTGAAAAGCTGAAATGGCCGCTAAGCATACCCTGACGGAGGCCGGAACCAGGCCTTGGATCCTAAGGAACAGGAGGTAATCTAGAATAAGTTGGAGGGATGCGGATGACGGGGAAGCGCCCTGGTCTCCCGCCCACCTAGAAAACCTAAACCATTTGGCCAGATAGATCTGTCGAGTAGACAGCTTTCTGCTCTACAGCAGAATACGCCAGACATCCTGCGAACACCTTCCCTCCTCCTCGTTTAACCATGGAGCAGCCATGCTGTCAAGTGAAGCGCGGCTAGGTTGGGATGGAAGAGTAATCCCCTCTCCTGGGAGAGGAGATCCGGGCAAAGCGGCAGCCTCCATGGGGGGCGTTAACAGTTGCAGGAGGGTCCCGTACCAATACTGGTGGGTCCAATCCGGGGCTATGAGTATGACCCTCGACCTATCTGCCTTTATCTTCTGAAGGACCTTGCCTATCATTGGAAACGGTGGAAAGGCATAGAACAGCTGGCATCATGAATCCGGGCAGAGAAAGACCTTGTAGTTGGTATCACAATATCAACTGTAAATCAGTACTCAACTCTGACGATCATTCTGGTACCAGGGCTGAAGAATGTACTGGTGCCGACATGCTGTTTACCGATGCCTAAAAGGGTACAAACATGCTGAGTCCCTGCCATATTTATTTGCTTGAACAGATACTGATACTGCTAACAGTCTCTGCACAGGAGCTGAGAAGACAGATGGGCCTGATACAAGAAAAGCAATGCCAGTGCAATAGATTCCTGCTTCACAGGAGAGCCTGGGATGGAGATGCATAACAAATCCTTTGCTGACTCATAAGCTTGCAAGGTTGTCAGTACTGAAACAGCATCCACTGCCTGTCCTGATGACGGTACCGGAGTTGACGGCATAGTACAGATATCCATGGTATCAGGGAGACATGGGTCAACGGCCCAGTTCCACCATGAGTACCTAAAGAGTCCCAATGATGTTCTAAGTCCTTTTTTGAATAGGATATTTCTTCAACTTCATGGGGTTTTGATCTGACATGTCCCCTCTTTTGGGTAAGCCCCTGAGAGGAAAGCTAACCCTTCTTTCTCCGTGGAGAAGATTCTCCAAGTCCAGAGGTTTGTCAGAGACAACCACAGCAGCAGTCCGCACAAGGGTGGCAGGGTGTTTGCTTAAGGGCCTTGGGACTGAAGCAGTCCTTATCACATGCTCCATGAGGCACTGAACAGGCACATGTCTCTGGAAATCTGCGTTCTTTTCTTGAGCAAATGGCAGATATTGCACCCCTCCTAATGTGTCCCTTGCCAAGGCACAAAAGGGAGCGTGTATGGTGATCACTATTTGGGATCACTGGGCGGGCACATGAGTGGAACGTGCAATAATTCAAAGAAGAACTTTTAGTGAGCAGCAGCAGTTTCACATGCACACAGTGCACAGCAGGCTACTGCAGGGTGGATTTACATCCCAGCTTGCCACAACTAAGTATTCATTGAGACAAGCCCTGAAAGGTGGATAATGGGAAAGGGAAGGGATTTTAACTCAATGTTAAGCATTTTGTTTTTTTTTCCCCCTAACATTTATATTACTCACTGTCTAAACACATAGTTGAGGGGAAAAGCCATCTTTGAAGGGGTAGACATGTTAAATCTTTAATAAATAAGGAACAAGAAAAAACTCATAATACACACTTGAAATCTTCCAACAAAACCACAGAAGACCAAACTTGGTGTTGCTTTCTGATGTATAAATGAATAAGACAGGTGAAACACCCCCGCTCTCCCATCCACACATTTTTTCTTAGGGCAGTTCACCTTTTTTTTTTTTTTTTTTAAATAATAGTAAGAAAACTGCAGTTTAACTTACCAACAGAGGATTGTACGATCCATAAACACCAAAAGTATCCTCATTTCGCTGATACAGAGATCGTGACATTAGTCTTTCCAGCATGGATATATTTAATCCATAAGCCATTGCAAGTGAAGATTTTATTACCGGTCCTAACTGCATTGGATCTCCAGCAAGCACTATCTGCAGAAGCAGTAAAAACCCTCTTCTGTATTAGAATTGACACAAAGTTAGATGAATACTTTTTTTTTTTTTAAACAGAGTTAAAAAAAATCAATTGCTGTTACAATACTGTAGACATTCTTTCTCAAATGTCTAACACTATTCAGTGGGCGGAAGGAAGGTGCAAAGTAATGATTAACTTGATGGCTGATTTTATTGCATAAGTCTACAAGGTTTTTATTCTTTTAAAGAAAAAAATACGATACAACATAGTTATTTGCACCTGAAAAAATGGTCACCCACC
>NC_048298.1:36772369-36790081 GCF_013100865.1 Trachemys scripta elegans | reverse complement strand
TCTGCTCCCTGTCCCCTGACTGCTCCGATCCCTCTCCCCTCTCCTGCCCCCCTGACGGCTCCCCCACAGAGCCCCCTGCCCCCCGCCCCCCCCGCTCCTTGTCCCCTGACTGCCCCCTCCTGGGACCCCTGCTCCTAACTGCCCTCCAGAACCCCACCCCCTACCTAAGACTCCCTGTTCCTTGTCCCCTAACTGCCCCCTCCTAAGACCCCCCCCAACTGCCCCCCAGGACCCTACCCCCTACCTGTACCCTGACTGCCCAAAACTTTCTCCACTCCCCCCAAAAAGCCCCCCCCCCAGTTTCTTGACTGCCCCTCCAGAACCTCCCTGCCCCTTCTCCTGCCCCCTGGCCCCCTTACCCTGCTGCTCAGAACAGGGTGTTGGGCTCTGTGCGAGCCGAGCCGGACACGTGGCTGCGCTCCCCAGCGCAACACAAAACCTGGTCCCTGGCCCTGCACAGTGCTGCTGGACCGGGCTGCAGGGGGGAGCTGCCGGCTCAGAATGCAGGGCGGATCCGGCTCCTCTACAGCTGCTCCGGAGTCCAGCCCGTGACTTTCCTGCAGCCCTCCCAGCTGCTCGCTCTGCTCTGCCGGGGGAGGGGGGAAATCCCGGACATTTTGAGTGCTTTACAAATTCCCCCTGGACGCTATTTTTAGCACAAAAAGGAGGACATGTCCGGGTAAATCCGGACGAATGGTAACCCTATCATAGATGGGGAAGTTGGTGAAGAAAGAGCCTAGCAGCTCAGGATAGCTCTGCACCCTCTTCCTCTTGCCAAAAAAAAAAAAATAATAATAATAAAAAAAAATTGGCTTCTTTCTTTTCCTCTTCTCCTCTACTCTTTTCTTTCCCTACCCCACCCACCCTGAGAATGGGGAGAGGCGAACTCCCTTGGAGCTGTCCTCTGTCCAGGCCTATGGCGGTGGGGGATGCTGGTCATAAAGAACTTCTTGTAGCAGTGCGGACACACCACTTTTGATTGATGTAGAGATGCAGTCACCAAAATCATCATTCTCACTATAAATTGGCAATACTAATTGTCACCCATGTTGGAAGTGGGGTGGGGGAATTAAAAAATCAGACAGCTCAAATATTTTTCTTTTAAATTAGTGGTTCTCAAAGCCGGTCCGCCACTTGTTCAGGGAAAGCCCCTGGCAGGCCGGGCCGGTTTGTTTACCTGCCGCATCCGCAGGTTCGGCTGATCGCAGCTCCCACTGGCCGTGGTTCGCTGCTCCAGGCCAAAGGGGGCTGCGGGAAGGGCGACCAGCACATCCCTGGGCCCATGCCGCTTCCTGCAGCTCCTGTTGGCCTGGAGCGGCAAACCGTGGCCAGTGGGAGCCACGATCAGCCAAACCTGCGGACGCAGCAGGTAAACAAACTGGCCCGGCCCTCCAGGGGCTTTCCCTGAACAAGCGGCGGACTGACTTTGAGAACCACTGTTTTAAATCATGATTTGGGGAGTGGAACTCACGAGTTTTGGGGTTGGCAATTCTGAAGTAATAGGAGACAAGGCCTTGCCTTAAATTGCTCATTATCTAGTTTAAGACAAGATATGAGAACTATGCATTCTGGCGAGCTGGGTGCAAAATTCTGCAGCATGGCCCTTTAGTTTCTCTGGCACTCTGCTGTGGCAGATTTAGAAATTCTGTGGCAGATTCATGTCAATTTTAAAAATGGAGTCTGCTGACAAAAATAAATATATGAACACAAATAACACAATCAGTAGTGGTGATTTATATTTATATATTAATTTCAGCTTTCTTTTCCTTTTCTTTGGTAGGCTCCCCTTAGCTTAGTTACATACTGGGCTTTGCAAAGTATTCAGATGAGGTACATTATGCGAACTGTTAATTTATATTACTATCACTCTTTCTACTGTTAGAAGACCTTTTAAAGAAGAATACTGTTGTCTTGGGTCAATAAACCATCTTTATTAACTACTAAATCCTTATAACTGTAAAGCAAATTATGCTCTTATGTGGGTCTCAACAATATGATTCACTATCACCACTCTATTCTGTTTGTTTGATTAGGCCCAAATTTCAGTCTTCCCTCGCTTTAGCTAATGGTTGCGGGGCAGCGCTTTTTAATGCTGTATTCCTCATACAGAACAGAGCAGCCAAAAAAAGTCTTGTATCAGGTGGGGATTGTTGAAGTTGTAGTGGAAATCTATGAGGCAGTTTAGGTTGTCTGTCCAAAGGATGAAAATTCCCCACTATGACAGGATAGGTGTTAATGCATCATTTCACCTTGAATGGTCTCTTGAAATACACCTCTACCCCGATATAACGCTGTCCTCGGGAGCCAAAAAATCTTACCGCGTTATAGGTGAAACCGCATTATATCGAACTTGCCTTGATCAGCCAGAGTGCGCAGCCCAACCCCCCCGGAGCGCTGCTTTACCGTGTTATATCCAAATTAGTGTTATATCAGGTCGTGTTATATCGGGGTAGAGGTGTATGTTGTTAATTACTTATAGTAAACAATCTATTCCAGCTCTGAGTACATTTCCCAGACCTGAAGAAGAGGTCTTTGTAAACTCAAAAGCATGTCTCTCTCACCAGCAGAAGTTGGTCCAAGCAAAGATATTACTGCACTCACCTTGTCTCTCTAATATCCTGGGACCAACGAGGCTAAAGCAACGCTACATGTATTATCATTAAAAGAAGAAAAAACAACAGTTTATTAACCTGTTCTGTAACTGTTGTTCTTTCAGATGTGTTGCACATGTACATTCCATGATCCACCCTCTTTTCCCTCTATGTCGAAATCTGTCTGATAAGAAGGAATTAAGGGAAGCTGGGATAGGTTCTACCCTTTATACCATCACACAGCAGCACAAGGCAGCAGAGCATGTGCACCACCCCAGTGGGTACCATTAAGGGAAAAATCTCTGACAGCAGTGCACCAGGCATGCATGCCCCTGAAGTGGAATGGACATGTGCAACATGTATTGAACAGCAGTGACAGGACAGGTTAGTAACCATTGTTTCCCCTATATTAAATACTGTATGTTTAAGGAGCACAAGGTGAAGAGTGAACATAGATTTCCAGAGTCAGTTGATGCTCATGCATGTGAACTGGGAATAGAACTGGAATATCACCAAGACCTGTCTCCATTTTCAATCACTCAGAAGAGGGGGAAACGATATCTGTTCTGAACACCATTTCTCTCACAGAAAAATAAAACGAACCCCCCAAACATACAAAAATCTTCAAAATGACTTTGAGGTCCATTGAATAATAATGATATTATGTTCCCAAAAGGCTTCACAGCTTGGTGCAGTCAGTGGAATCAGTGGTGTGGTGTTGTTTTTTTTTTTTTTAAAGTTCTATGGAGAGTGTTCCATGGAACTGAGTAAATAACAATTTAGATCACACCTAATATGCAGAGTTGAATGGTAGTATTAAGAGCTTTGGAAAGGATCTATACCCTCATGTAAAACCTAGTACCTAGTTTCCAGTTAGGAGGAAATTTTCCCGTGGGGACACATTTTCCCACAACTGTCTACCGTAGGGTTGCTTCCACTGAAGCAACTGAGGTTGGCCACTGTCTAACTAGATGGACCATCAGTTTGATATAATACAGCACATTCTATATTCCGAGATTTGAGAGACTGAATCAACTTGGGAGGAATTTTTCTGTTTTACTGGGTAAATATATATTTAGATGATTAATCTGCATTTATGCACCTAATAGCTCCTAATAGTGGTTTACCCAGCAGACTGGAACAGATTCTAAACGTGTTACAGTAGTTAGGAAATTTCTTAGTATGTGCATATGTAACCAGTCAGCTGGAATGGCTTTTTAAGTAGGCTTTTTGTTCTCGAAGATAAGTACATGGCCACACTTAGACACTATCACTCTGTGAAATGTAAATGGCTCTTTAGAGCTGTTGTGGTTGATAGTGTAAATATGTATTTAGGACACATGCTCTCCACTGGAAAAATTTATAGTTAGTTCTTGGAAAAACTTTGTGCAGTGGCTAAAATGGAGGTTACTTGAGATTCCTGGTATGATTTTCATATGCTTTTTTTCTGTCTCTTACCTGCAATTAAATGATGCTTTTAAAACACATTCTAAAATATAGTTTAAAAGTTTGGAAGTGAGATTCCCATTAGAGCCGAGCAAATTCTGCAATTTATTTTCCACAAATATGGGTTGAAATGATCAAGTAAATGTGACTGCTCGTCACTTGTTGTGATTGCTTTCGGTAAGTATTTGAAGACAAATTTCCCATCAGCATGGAATCCAGATCAATATTAATTAACAAACACTTTAAATTAGAGGTCTGCTTGGGTCTAATTTTAAAGCCATACCTGAGCACAAGCCCACCTGGGCTCAAGTTGGTTGATGCATTTTTCAGACCTACCCCAGACACTCTTCCCCCCACTGCCACTGAGCCTGAGTCAGCACCACCACCTTGTCCTTGGGGCATGGCTTGGTAGGGCAACCTGGCCAATCTTGACATTTGTGATCAGGTCCTGTTGAGTTGTAAGGCTCTACCTCCAGTGTTTTCCACAGTGAGTCTACAAAAACAACAAAGAGTCTGGTGGCACCTTAAAGACTAACAGATTTATTTGGGCATAAGCTTTCGTGAGTAAAAACCTCACTTCTTCGGATGCATAGAGTGAAAGCTACAGTGAGTCTGCCACTTGCAGAGCTTCTAACGTACACCATCGTGAGGCTCTCATACAAAGAGCCAAATGATCTTCTATATCCAAGCAGACTTTCTTACAATGTGCATGAGGAGCCCTTTACTCAGCCCGAGGTGTCTGTATTGACTTGCAGCACTGTATTCTACAGTACTGTTAGCTACACAACTGAGACAGCCACATGTACTTTCACAGAGAATCCTTAGCTGTGCATTTCATAAGTATTGGGGCTAGGGTAGGTGGGTGAGGTGGGGAGGGGACAGAATCCACTGCTCTTTTTCAGGGGCTCAGAAGTTAGTGAAATCCAAAACCAGTTTTCTTCAAAACAAGTTACCTCACTTGGGCCAGATCCTGAGCTGGTGTAAATGGGAGTAGCTCCACTCAAGATCACTTCTTTAGTTTGGTTTGTTTCCATGTCAAAATTCTCACCTTTCAACCCTCACCAGTTTGGCTCTAGAAATGTGCAGAGAAAGATAGTTTATTTATTTTTTAAATGGAGTAAAGTATGCTTTTTTCACTCTCCTACTCAAAAACAGTTTATCTGTTTATGGTCAAACTTTCCGAAAAAGAGTCTGAGACAAAAGGAAGGCATGGAAAATTATAGCCCCTGAAGCTGAAAGCTGCACAAAGTCATAGGCAATTGAAAGAAGGTTAGAATGAGAACTGTCGTGTAACCTTGACTGTGGTGGTCTCTACTAGCTACTGGGGCCCAGTTCTACAATTTACTGAATGCCCTGAACTCCCATTGAAGTCAATAAAAGCTGAAGACATTCAATACCACCCACTTGGTGCTCAACACTTCCAGGCATTGGATTCTTAGTTATAATTAATGTAATGTTTTGGCATCAGTACCATTTGCAAGGAAAACAATCTAGAGCATGGCATGTATTACAAAATGAAATTGATACATTCAGAAGTAGGAATTCATATTTTGCAATCAATTCAGGAATTATAGCTGACACTTAAAATCACAGCACAACTGAATGTATAAATCTGGAAGCAAGGTGTGGATTGGGTTGACGAGGCTGCTCTTTTGAGTGTGTGCCAAAGAGAAGGGAAAACTAAACTGTAAATCTTGTAAAGCTGCTGCTTTTCATCTTTTTGCCCTATATTTACACTCGGAAGAAAGGTAGTTCAGTTTTGCAAAAGCTGTGGGTATGGATCCTAGGGGAGGGATTCTGCCTCCGATACTGCCCTAGATTAATCGATTCCAAGGCGAGAAGGCCATTTTGAGCACCTAGTGAGCTATATAACATAGACCACAGAATTTACCCAAAATAATTCCTAGAGTGTATCTTTTAGAAAAAAACATCCAATCTTGATTTAAAAATGGTCAGTGATAATCTGTCACAACCCTGTTCCAATGGTTAATTACCCTCACTTTTAAAAATTTACACCTTATTTCCAGTCTGAAAGCAGAGGAGGCCCTCCAGTTGTCACTAAAAGCTTCTCTCTAAGAGGACTGGAGAGGAAGCACATCTTAAAGTAATCCCCTTGAAGACTCCACAGAAGATCAGATGACCCAGAACTAGTAGGCAACTGGAATGAAGCTTGAAGATTGTTCCTTAAAGAAACTGTGTCAGGAAGAGGGAATTGGGCCCCACAGGTTTCCTTAATCTTCCCTGCAGAGAGGTTGATATGGGGAATAGTCCCTTCGGGTCACTTACATACAGGGCTGGATCTAGGCACCAGCAAAGCAAGCAGTTGCTTGGGACAGCACATTGCAGGGGCGCAAGATAGGGTGACCAGATCACAAGAGTGAAATATCAGGACACATTGGGCGAGCGGGGGTGGGGAGAGATGACGATGACAGACACAGGTGCACATAGCCATGAGGGGGGCCCTAGGAAGCTGCGAGAGGGGTTGTACGGCCCCTGCTGCAGCCCGCACCACAAGACACAGGGCAAGGACTCATGGCCCCAGCTCCAGTAGAAGCCATGGGGCCAGGGGCACAGGGCTCTGGCTCCAGCCCCCGCCTGAAGCTGCAGGACAGGGGCGCAGGATCCTGGTTGCCAAGACAGATCCAGTTGCAGGGCAGGGGAGTGAAGGGTCCTGGTTCTAGGTCTGGCTCCAGCCGCAGTCACAGAGGGGAGGCCCCAGTCCTGCCTTCAGCCGCAGCTTCAGCCACTGACAGCTGAAGCAAACTACATCATCACAAAGGTTTGGAATCAGTGAGTCTAAATTATAGACAATCATAATACATATTTAAACATACAGATTTATTTGAACACTAAACAAAGAACTTTAAGTTGCGTGTCTTTCCCCTCAGATAAGGGCTCTGGGGTGGGCTGGGGTGTGGCCACCCCCCAAATCCTGCTGCCCAAGGCGACCGCCTAGTGGAAGCGCTGGCCCTGCATGTGTGGCCTCCCCTGCTCCTGCCCCTCACCATAGCCTCACTGGGGATGGGGCTGCCCCTTGCCCAGTGTGGGGCAGGAGTGGGGATTGCAGGGTGGTGGCTGTGGTGCGGGGGGGATGTCACAAAATTCACCCAAGCCCCAGCTGCTCAGGGCTAGGAAGCCCCCTTCCCCCATCTCCCCTCTGGTGGGTGGGTGGGTGCTGGGGGTGGAGGGGGCTGCCATCACATGTGGCTTCCTTCCTCCCCTGCTGCAGCCTGTTGCCCCTCACTGGGGGTGGGGGGTGGGGATGCCCCTTGCCCAATGTTGAGCAGGAGTGGGGGCTGAGGGGGGGTGGGTGGATCACAGGGTCAAACACTCACCAAAGCCCCAGAAGCTGCTCAGGTGAGTGAGATCCACTCCAGATGTCCGTCTCCTGGCAAGAAGTCCCCTTGGCGTCTCCTCCAGGTGGTTGCCAGGGGAGGGGAGAGGAGGGGAGGGGGGCTGCCAAACACATGTGTGCCGCCTCCTCCCCCATCCCCCCCTTCCCTCTCCCCCTCCTGCTGCTCTTGTGCGATAGCCCTTAGGCAGAAGCAGCCGCAGCCAACAGCAAAGCAGAAGCAAGCAAGGGAGAGGCACTGGGCTCTTTTCTTTCAGGCAGGGAAGCTCTGGGGTGGGGGAAGGGACTTGGGGGGTGGCCTACAGGGGCCGGGGCCTGCTCCAGGCAGGGCCAAGGGAGAAACCCAGCTCCAAATATTGGTGGAGCACAGCCCCCAGCCTTGAATATTCCTGGTGCTCGGGCACCACGAGCCCATATAACCTGCCGCCCCTGCCCCCAAGCGGGGCAGATTGGCAAGAGCAAGAGAGATAAGGGCTGGGCTCACCCCGTTTCCTAAAGCCTTGCAGCCCCCAGCTGGGAGGTAGCGGGGGTGTCCCCTAGCCCACCCCGCTCCCTTCTCCGCAGCTGTTCAGAATCGGAGTCACTTCGCACACAGCCTCCCTGGGAGTCCCCCCTTTGGCCTCCAGGTTTCACACCTGCTTGGCCATTCCCCCACTGGGTAGCCATGCAAAATTTAGGGGAAACTGAGGCACACAGGATTCATTGAAAACTTGAGAACATTTGTCACAACGTGAGCCTCCCTCCCCCCAACCCTGCTGGACAGTCGCCCTCGTTGGCTTATTTCTTTCCTCCCCTATTTTTTATTTTATTTTCACCCCCCCTCCCAATCACTCAATGTCCTCACCCCCCACTGGCACCTTCCTCCACAAGAGAGAAGCTGCTTCCCAGCGGGCTGGGGGGTGTAGGTACTGCTATGCTTAGCCCCCTCTGAAAGAATGTGGCTCCCTGCCCCCATGCTCACCAGGCCAGCGGTCCCCTGCATCAGCAGAGCAGAACAGTGACTCTACAAAAGCCCCCAGCACCCCGCGCTCTTGCTGCCTCCCGGCGGATCCCCTAGGCACACATACAGCCAACTAGCCACAGCAAAAGCAGCCGGAGTAAGTTGATTGCTTACCAGGGGCTGGAGCAGCAGCATGCAGCAAGCAAGCATCCAACAGGCAGGCCCCGCTCTGGCTCCTAGCCTGGAGGGTCGCGTGGCTGGGGGGTCGGGTCAAGTCGAGGCGGGCGGGGGGGGGACTCAGTCTCTCTGCCCACTGCCGCGTCTACAAGCCACGCCCCCCCAGCATGCAGCCGAGCTGTGGAATATTCCTCCCTGCTGCCTCACTCTGTGTGCCTGGGGCTGCTGCTGGATTCTTTAGGTTCCTGCCGGCCGGCAGGCGGACACCAGCTGAGAGCTCAGCTGTGCAGCGCTGCCCCAGGGCCCGGGAAGAACACGTGGGTGCCGCCGGCTTGCCGCGGTCCCGGATATCGGGACAAAGTGCGTCCCGACCAAGGTAAGGTCGGGACGCGGGACAAGTCCCCTAAAATCGGGACTGTCCCGTCAAAATCGGGACGTCTGGTCACCCTAGCGCAAGAATCCAGCATGGGAGCTGAGAACCAACAGGGGGCCCTGGGAGCTATAGTTCCTTGGTTAGCGCCCTGCCTATAGAGCCAGCCCTGGAGCAGGGAAAGAACTACATTTCCCAGCATTCCTTCGGCCGTTAGTAACAGGAAAGGGAGGGGGAAGAAGCATGGAACTGAAACCTGCAGCTTGCTGTGAATGGTAGGGACAGAGCCAGCTCTAGGTTTTTTGCCACCCCCCCACCCCAGCCCTGGGCTCCCCCCTCACCCCTGTGTTGCCCCAGCCCTGGACTCTCCCCCGCCCACACCCCCTGCCGCCCCAGCTCTGGCCCCCACCCGCACCTCCTGCCGCCCCAGCCCTGGGCTCTTCCCCCAAAGAAAGAATTGGGTGGACTAAGTGGACAGTGCACCTCTCTATCTGAAGCCTAGCAAGGGAGGTACATGGATCCCACTAGAATTTAAAATGAAAAGTAAGGGACGGGAGGCTCTATTAGACTGGGCAGCTTTAGATACAGTACCAGGCACGTAGGAGGATTTCCACTTCTGAGCCATGAAAGCAGAAATTGACATTTCTTTTCCAGATTTGAACACCCTCAAAATTCAGGCGTGCTCAAGCTCAGTTTGAGCAGCTGTTACTTCATTTCTCCCATATCAAATACACTGATCCACTGTAACTTGCTGTAGAAAAAGTAGAATAAATTGAGCAAGAAATGCTTCCCAGTGGTTATTAGGACTGGAATTACTATTTTCAACAGCCATTGCTTTTTTTTTTTTTAGTTTTAGTTTTATTTGTTTAAAAGGAAGACAGTGATATTGCATTGGCAAATTCCCCATAGAAACAAAGAATGGAACAAAAGAATAATAAAGGCACCTCAACTTTTCCTCATTTGTGTAGGCCAGTCTTATAATACGCATCCAGATATCCTCCAATCAGACAAGCTGAAAATTGTTCCACTTTACTGCAGTTCTGTAACCATATGGGAACGAATTCTGTCTGTGTTCTGTGCACATCCAAAATTCCTGCTGAATGACCCGCTCTGGGAGCGAGTTACCAGTGACCCAGGGCTGGGACGGAAGGAGGGTGCAGTTGGGGGGCGGGAGGGTGGAGAGCCCAGCGCTGGGGTGGGGGGCAGCCAAAAATATTTTTGCTTGGAGCAGCAAAAAACCTAGAGCCGGCCCTGCTTACATAAGTCAATGGTCATGTTTACACGAGCTGATAGAGCTCCAGGGGAACTGGTGTTGGCGCTGCTGAGAAGCTACTCCATGCTATGTACTGTACTAACCTAATCTGCTTCAGGATAGATAAGGCTGGTATGTTGCTCCACATGTGAGAATGAAGTGTCTGGGCACCTTTCAGCACATACCCATTGTCCTTTTAAATTTTTATTTAAATACATACCAGTATATCACTATTCTGTAGATTGTATCATACAGTCTAGTTGTAAATCCTTCTTTAGAAGATACAATTCCACATGCTTTACCGAGTGCCAAATGAGCTTCCATTTGCATCTTCATCAAGTTGATGTAAATTCTCCTTAGATGTCATTTGACATTGGGAAATATCAGTGTGCTGAAGCCTAGAGGGCCGGATGCTCAGCTGGTGTTAAGAGAGCTAAGTGAATTTATGTCACTTATGGATCTGCCCTTACATCCTGTTTCCACTGAATTGTGCACCATGCTGGCTTGCTCATGGAAAGAGAAACAGGAGCTGAATAATAGAGATTTAAAGAGGGTGGGAGTGGGTGAATAATTAAATAGTTTTGAATAAACCCATGATACTATTACTGGAGAAATAATAAAAAGTATGATTATACAAAACACTGGTTTGTACGGAATTATTTATATATTAACACACTGAAATCCTGGAGGAATTCATTAGAAATCGAATCACACTTGCATAGAGAACTGTAATTTCTTCAGATTTTAACAAATTATACTTAGGATTCCTCCTTTTTTTCCCCCTACCCCCTCTGTTGATATATTCGTTATTTTCAGGATGAATGCCAACACTATCACAGTCTTCTCAAAGATTCATAATAAATCAGATATTTTGAGCTGTGGCTTTGATGGGATGAACACATTGGAAGTGTGATTCCGTAGCTAGCTTTTTAGTAAATCTGGCAGACTACACACTGTTTTGAAATACACTGATGAAAAGTGAAAAATCTATTAGACGTAGATTGATAGGATACACATGACCCGCTGACAGGTTGTGCATATACTTTGTGATTCCAGACACAGAGAATCAAATTCTCAATCATCTATAAAGAACTGCAGAAAATGTCATTTGTAGAATGAACAAAAAGACTGTTCTGGAAGAATTAGGTTGCAGGAGGTGACTTTTAAAAAAATTAAAATTTGATTTATGGGGAGTTTGCCAAAATTATGGTCACAAATGGACAAACAGGACTTGTGATATGCTGTTTGTTTCATTGCAGGAGAGCTGCTTCAATACTATCACCAAATAAAACCTGTCAAGTGAAATGTTTCTCAGAATGTGAAAACCCTTTCATTTTCCAGTACACGAATTGTAGGTTTAACTTTTTTTAAAGCGACTAGTGCTTTTAGGTTCCCCTTTTTGGGTGTCCAGCTTGAGGCACTTTTAAAATGGTTTGGTTTTCAGAGGGCAAGGGCTCAGCACTTTTTTTGAAAATTGGCTCCTTCAAGCTGTCTCAAGTTTAGCTTCCAAAAATGGAGACAGAAAAATCACTAACAACTTCTGAAAATATAGGTCTAGAAGACTATTTTTTTCCATTTCATTAGGGGGTGCTCCTTGCTCACAAACATTGGTCTTCATCAAACAACAGCCCTCTAAATTTTCCCATAATTGTTTGTAACTTTGACTCCATGACCCTGCTGTTTGGTTCCTCAAAGTGTCATTGGGTTACCCTGCCTCCTTTTGACATTCCTGTACTGGATAATGGAGTATTACAGCAAATACTACCAAAAATAATCAAATGAGCAAACAAATCCCACATCCTTTGCAGGAATACAGGAGTAGATCATACATTTATGCTCACCTTGTAGATCACTATGACAGATGATGACTCTGTTATATATGTTGCAGGTGTGGGCCCCTCTAAGGCTTTAACCTGTCTGGTCATTCAGTGACAGACCTGCGGGTGGCTATATTACAACAGAAAAACTTCAAAAACAGACTCCAACGAGAGACTGCTGAGATAGAATTGATATGCAAACTAGACACAATCAACTCCGGTTTGAATAAGGACTGGGAATGGCTGAGCCATTACAAACATTGAATCTATCTCCCCTTGTAAGTATTCTCACACTTCTTAACTGTCTGTACTGGGCTAGCTTGATTATCACTTCAAAAGTTTTTTTTCTCTTAATTAATTGGCCTCTCAGAGTTGGTAAGACAACTCCCACCTGTTTATGCTCTCTGTATGTGTGTATATATATCTCCTCAATATATGTTCCATTCTATATGCATCCGAAGAAGTGGGCTGTAGTCCACGAAAGCTTATGCTCTAATAAATTTGTTAGTCTCTGAGGTGCCACAAGTACTCCTGTTCTTCTTTCTAAGGCTTTTGGCATTTCAGGTGAGGTGAATATTCTTAAATTGATACTATGGGATTTTTTTTAACCACACATAAGCAGGGTCTGAATGAGCTCTCCCTTGCAATCTAGGGACAAAGTGGGGAAAAGACTTCAGGAGCAGATTGTATTTGCATAGACATACCTACTCTGCTTAGGTGTTCAGCAGATAGGGCTGCTTTGCCAAAGTGATCAATTTTCACTCATTTTGGGTTATAATTCACTGTGGTATTGAATGCTGGAGTAATTTTTTTTTAATTAAATGGAGATATCCCATCTCCTAGAACGGACCTTGAAAGGTCATTGAGTCCAGCCCCCTGCCTTTACTAGCAGGACGAAGTACTGATTTTGCCCCAGATGGCCCCCTTCAAGGATTGAACTCACACTGCTGGGTTTAGCAGGCCAATGCTCAAACCACTGAGCTATCCCTCCCCCTGAAATGTTGTTATCCTTACTTTATGAGTAAAGGGCAGCAGAATTGTACTTAGCATGCCCTGATTGAGGGGTCATCTTAAACTGAACCTCACTTTCAAAGCAGAGGGTACGGATGCCAAATACCACTGGAGATGACAGGGGGTGGGGGACTGGTGTTCCTCTGTGGTGTGGAGGCTATTGAAAAAAGATCAAGATACTGCTTGATTCTCCTGTCTCTGGGACTTAATGATAGACCTGATTAGGCTCAATTGGGAGTCCTTGTTTCTGTTCAGTGATTACTAGAACTACAATTATTGATGAGCAGGGCTAAGCCTTAGACCTGGGGTGAGGACAGTCTTGCAGTGATAGACAAGACAGACACTGCACTAGCAGTGAGGTTCTCCACTACCCAATGGAATCACTAAGAGCTGGTTTAAGTGGCAGAACCTCAGAAGGCAGCATTGCAGAAGTGGAAGTAAGCAACCAGCACCAGCAGAAATAAAATGCAGAGGTGCCAGTGAGTGGCAAGCAGCAGCAGCAGAGGCAACAGCAGCCACAGTGAACCAGCTGCAGAGGCAGTGGTGGTAGCAGTGGCATTGCTCACTCCCCACCTTTTTCGGGGTGGTAGGTTAACCCATGTGAATGCACCTCTGAACTCTGTGTCTTCACTGACTAAGGACAACCAACTGAGTGGGGTTCAATGAAGGGAAAGGGGAGTGGCGTATTGAAGGGACATTCGTTTGTTAGATTGTCACACCGCAAGGTGGGAAACTGAGGCAAAGGACACTATCCAATGTACGGTGGGGTGGATGTTTGTTTATGGTTATGTGCTTTTAAATCAGGGTGGGAAACCTTTTTTCTATCATGGGCCAATGACCCACAGAAAAAATCAATCGCGGGCCAGACACCTGATCCAAAGCCCCCAGCCTCGCTCCTTCCGCCCCCCCCCACCGGAACCATGAGCCCCCACCACCACGGTGGCCACTGGTCCGGAGCCCCACTCCAGGCTACCCCAGAGGAGCGCCAGGAAGGCAGGGGGCGCGCAAACCTCTCCAGCCCCGCAGTGCCAGGAGGGCGGGTGGGCAGCGTGGCCACAGCACTCCCAGCCCCAGCTGGAGCACAGGGGGACTGGAGGAGCTGCATGCTGTACGGTGGTATATGGGGGAGGGGCATGGGCAGGGCGGAGCGTGGGCAAGTCCATGCCTGGCTGTTTGGGGAGGCACAGCCTCCCCCAGCCTATGGGACCCGCCACCCATGTGTGGGCTGGATGAAATTAAGCAATGGGCCGGATCCGGCCTGAGGGCTGTGTGTTCCCCACCCCTGTTTTAAATCATGGTTGTGGTGTTTTCCCAAATTAATGCTGGGTTCTCTTTCTCTTTTAATAAAAGTTTTCTTTTGTTATACACAGACTCAGCACTTGTGAGTGGGGAAGTAGTGTCTCTTAGAGGTGCCTGGGAGTGGTGTTTAATTTGCCCAGATTACAGGGTGGGGGCTTGAGCTGAGTTTCTGTTTTGTGTTGGTAAGAGGAATCCCTAGATATTGAACGTGGCGCTTGTTGCTGCTGGCATTACCTCACAGAAGGGTTCCATGCACAATTCCTATTGGCATTGAAAGGAATTGTGCGTTAAAGATGTGATACTGTTCCCCCAACTGCACTGTTGAAAGAGACATTCCTGTTTGAGTGGGAACATCAGCATGGTCTGGGAATTTCACAGATACTATATTGTAAAGAATAATTTGATATTCTATATTTTAAAACAAGTAAATTATTCCCCTGTTGTGTATGTAACACAAATTTTTCAGCATTGCACTAGTGCATGAGAACAAAAAAGGAGTTGCATATTGCTTCTTCAATTAATAAGTAGCCTAGTGCAATAAAGCAATGTTTTCAGCATCCATGTTTTCATTTTTATTTTAAGCAAACTTAACAGTCACTGAAGATGAAATATGAAAGAAAAGACTAAAGAAAGCTTCTTCAATAGCTACAAACTACAGTTAAATTTAGGAAGGACATTTAAAAAATATTATTCTCCAGTGTGTGGTCTTGGTCCGTAACAGTTGAACTTGAAAATCCCAATTTTATTCCTTTCCTTTCTGGACTGGAAGTAGCTGGAAATATCCCAGAATATCTTCAAACTGAAAAGGAGCTGCCCAATCAGTAACGAATGATTTCCTACTGGCTGTAATTTGGTGGAGTTGGAAGTTTTATGCCAGCAAGGGCTCCCTCCATCCTTGGAATCTAGCAATAGAAGGGCTAGGGCTACTATTGTTGGATACATGTTTAGGAGTGTTCTTCGGTGAGGAAGAGATGGGACATGGGGAATATGGTCCTCCATGAATGCTGTAGGTTTAGAGCCTTTACTCTTTTAAACCTCGGGTCCAGGTTTCTAACCAGAACAATCTGTCCTGACAGGAGCTGTTGTGGGGTGAGTGATAGGACAACAAGTAAGAAGAAACTACGGTAGATGCCGGCTTTTACAGTACGTGTGGTAGGGGTGGGAGGGAAGGAAGTTTACAGTCTTAAAATAAAGTTTTTAAAAATGTCCATGCTCTTCATAAATCATTGAGAAAAACCACTGTCTTTTATGGAATACCTTCAGAAATCCGTATCTAATCTAAACTTATTTTCTAGGTCACTAATTTGATTTCTGAAAACTAGTTTAAAAAAGATAACTATGTTGTTTGCAGTGTTGTTGTAGCCATGTTGATCCCAGGTTATTAGAGAGACAAAGTGGTTGAAGTAATATCTTTTATTGGACCAACTTCTTTGGTGAACAAGACAAGCTTTTGAGCTTACACAGAGCTTTTCTTCAGGTCTCTAGAGAACCAAGTCTCTTTCACCAAAAGAAGTTGGTCCAATAAAAGATATTACCTCACCCACCTTGTCTCCCTTGTACAAATAAGAATACTTCATTTAAAATAGCTAAGACAAAAATTGAGAGAATATTCATTCTCATTCTTCAGGGCATCAGCTGATAGAAAGACTGGATGCCATTCAGGTACTCTGATGTGAAATGGACATTCTCGAAATGTACCACTTCAAGATTGCAGAATAGTTTGTCAGGAAGGTATTGGACAACGATCCACACAATATATATTACCTTTATTCCTTCCTCTCAAGTTTCTAACATAGGCTACAGCCAGAGGCCAGATACCAGATAAGATGGAACATTTTTTCCCCAGTATGGCAATTCCCTTGTTCCCAGTATTAGTTAGAATAATATTGTGTCCATCAGCATTACCTCCATGTCTTTACACTTTCCTTAAGTTTTCTGCAGTCTTGAACTGGCACATTCTAAGAATGCCTATTTGAAAGCAGTGTATCCTGAATGGCATCCAATCTTTTACAAGTTTGAGTACTTAAAACCATCGGCGTAGTGTGACTGCTATATTTGTGGGTGGGGAGGCAAAGCATATACACACACACTCAGAGCCGGCTTTAGGAAGTGCGGGGCCCGATTCGAACAGTTTTGACGGGGCCCCGGCAGGGATGACTGAAAAAAAATAAAAAAACCACATAAAAAAACATGTGGGGCTTGTTCTCACCGGGCGGCGCTCGTAGTCTTCAGCTGTTTGTCCTTCACTCGCTCCGGGTCTTTGGTGGCACTGAAGGATCTGCTGCCGAAGTGCTGCCGAAGACCCAGAGCGAGTGAAGGACCCACCGCTGAAGTGCCGCCAAAGACCCGGAGCGCTGCCGGGTGAGTAAAAATTAAAAAGGAGCCTCTAGCCAGGGAAGGGATTCTCGGCCACTTGCCCCCACCCCGGCCCTGCCACTGGGCGCGGGGCCCTCTTAGGCGCGGGGCCCGATTCGGGGGAATTGGTGGAATTGGCCTAAAGCCGGCCCTGCACACACTGAAGCCTGTTCCCCAGGCTCACTGGCTCTCTCCCCCTGCTTGGAGTGGTACCTGGGCTGGTGGTGCTGCAGGGGCCGGGCCGGGGGAGCCCTAGCTACTGCTGCCTGGTGGCCACTCTGGCACTGGTTGCTGCAGCAATGTCACTGCTCTGGTGCTGCTGTGGCCACCTCCCTGCTGGGGCTGCTGCTGCGGGGCTCCTGCTTCCCCCCCGGCCCATTACCATATCCCCTTCTCTTCCCCATCCCCCCCCTCCTCCCTCTGTCTTGTGCCTTATCTCCCTCCCCTTCTATTCTCCCTGCCCCATCCCACCCCCTTCCCCACTGTCTCTTCCCTCCACACACACTCCTTCCCTTGCCCCCTCCCCAGGCACTCCCCGTTGTAGGTGAAAGGGGCGGGCACTAGGACCCAGGAGGCGGCATCCAGCTGCCGAGGCAGAGATCCGGAGAACAGCTGCTCCGTCCGGCCCCCTCGCAAGCCGAAACCCGAAACGTGCTGGGGGCAGAGCGGGAGGCGCAGCTTGGAAGGACAGAGCTCCCCTTCGCCCCCGCCCAAGCAAGCTGGGCAGGGCAGCTCGGCACGTGCAGAAATTGGGGGGAGGGGGCGTGGCACATGACCACGCGTAATGACCCCCACACATCTCGCTTCTGTTTGGGATGGGTGGCAATGCCCCCCTGCACTCCCCAGCCTCCCAAACTCTGCCCTGGCTTACAAATCTGACATCTGATGTGTCCAATTCACAACTCCTGATACTGGGAAGATGTAAGCAACAGGATTAGTAAAAATTATTTGTAATCCTTAAAGGAAATGTCTGAAAACACTTAGGGTTTTTTATGCATTGTATAGTAATACAGTCTTTTTAGTAACTTGTATCACTATAAGAAGAACAGGAGTACTTGTGGCACCTTAGAGACTAACAAATTTATTAGAGCATAAGCTTTCG